>NC_087079.1:18271331-18336686 GCF_026151205.1 Bolinopsis microptera
GCTCTTTTGCAACAGAAATACAAAGAATAACGTAAATGGAATGTATGCATGGTTTTGTTTTAACTGTATGTAGAATAATGTGATCTTAATGTATTTTTTATTTGTATCTTAATGCTAAGCCGACTTTTAATTTTTACGATAATCCCTGGTATAATTGATATACAGTGCACATGCCGAAAACCTTGACGGATGTTACTCGTCTAAATTTCTTCGAAGTAGCGCGCGCCGCTTTCTTCTCGAAATGTTATGCCCGATGGCAAGTGCTACGAAGTAGCGCGCACCGGGCCAGATCATTAACAATGGTCAACGAAAACCCCGATTTACCGCGGCCATTTCCTTCTCCCAATTAATGAATTAGGGCTTAACTATAAACTAACTTGCTCATATGATTAATAGTCTGAGACGAAACAGAATCTCGTTAGCTTTTCGTGTTAAAAGCGATTTCTCAACGGTTATCACCTCTTTAGATGATTCTTTCAACATATGGACTTCATTGCATTTTTGAAATACCTTATCGGACCTTGTTTGGACGGACATTACTTGAACGGACATAATTATGAACGGACATTTATATGAACGCTAGAAGGCAATCAAAAATCCGAATTTTTTTCATATTTTTTTTTGACATTTTAATAATTAAAATTTTAGCAAATGATTTTTAAATCCATTTACATACAATTTGATTGTCTGATTGACGATGTCAACCCATCGAGATCGTTGCTCTGCGAAGCACAGCAACGATTGACGATGCGAATTGCAAGAATGCGATGCGAAGCAAGAATGCTAGTTTGCGCGGCGCGTCGAAGCGGCGAAGTCCTCCAAACATACAGTAAGCAAGAAAAGCAGTCTTTAATCAGTAAACATGTTAAAATATATGTGCACATGGTTAGGTAGTGCGCCATCGACAGTGAGTTACTGGGCGGCGCTCAGCCTGTCATTCCGCCTAATCTCTATTCGAACATAATAGCCTGAGGTCCCCAGGTAAACAGTGAGCCGCGCGTGCCGACTGTAGGATGGTTTTTTAGCGCTAATTTCGGCCAGCACAATTTTCTTCAAACAAATAGATATTAAGTATCCTTCCCGACCTCCGATTGCAACAAAAATTTGTGAGCTTACTCATAGACTTACAAGGAAGGTGTCCGAAAAGTTTAAAGCATATCCAACTATCAGACATTATGTTACAGCTAAAAGCAGCGTATTTTGCCCCATTTTGATCACTATATCAACTCCGATATCCACCAAATTTTTCGGACAGTTGTGAAAGCCCTATTGTGTATTGGAAGGTCGTCGCCAATTTTCAGAATGATCTCATTCAAGGAACTGAAGATATATCCAAATAATACGACAAAAATCAACGAATTTGGTCAAATTTGGTCAAATAACGCGACTTTTACAGCTAATTTTGCTCCAGAAGCCGCGCACCATCAAATATGGCACCTAGGCGAAACTCACTGATCTTTCCAAAAAGGTATGACAAATTTGGTATTGTGAAAATTCTCACAGTCTCTAGAAAACAATGGTACAAAAATTTTTAAAATCCGAGCAAGTTTATTTTTATGGTGCACCCCCTAACATGGTCATTATCTAATATCACCTATCATCTTCATCAAATGGGGTTTCGTGCAGGGAGATATCCCGGTTTGTCTTCTACTTTATCGAGATGGGTGGTATGGTATAAGTAAGAAGGTATCGTACGCGTAGCTGACATAAGCCACCGAAGGTCGCCTATACCAAGTACAAAGTATAGTGCTGCTCACTGCTGCTGTCGCGCGCGCGCCCATAGCAGCAGTGAGCAGCAGTTGCGCGCGGCGTGCGTTGCGCAGTAAAGACACGCATAAAAAGCTGCTGCTCACTGCTGCTCACTGCTGCTAACTGCTGCATGATCATTGCCTGGGGACCTCAGGCTATCATATTCATTAACATAGAGATTCGGCGGAATGACAGGCTGAGCGCGGCCCAGTACAGTTACTGGTAACATGCTTACTTCTGCTAAGCAGCAGTGAGCAGCAGTTTCTTTGCATGCACTATAGTCCTTTTGTGTTAATTCGTTGTACGTCATTGCATTGCATGGGGGTGATAGTTGACCATTGTTAATGATCTGGCCCGGCGCGCGCTACTTCGTAGCTCGTGCCGTCGGGCCACTAACATTTCGAGAAGAAAGCGGGGCGCGCTACTTCGAAGAAATTTAGACGAGTAACATCCGTCAAGGGTGATAGACAATTTCTAAACACATATTTGACAGATTGGATGAATTTTTGCTCCGAAATTACCAATTAGTTAGTTAATTGACGATGGTATGAAACCAAATTGATATTGGGGTACTGCACTGGAAAGTGGAAGTCAAATCTCGAAGAAGATTGGAAAATCATATTCAATATTGTCCCATAGTCTGTCCGCGGCTGTTTAGTGTCTGTGCGCGGCTCCCCCTGTATCGTTGAAACTCTACAGTGAAACGACATTGGGCCTGGGAGTTATGACGTGCAATACAAGTCTGTCCCATTTACAGTTTTTGAAGATGAAATTTCCAGGACCGAAATTTTACAGTTTTGACCGAATTTCTGCAGACCTGCAACCAATTAGTCAATCAACTATAGATGCAAGATGGCATATTATACACGATTGAGGTGCTGGAAGTTTGATTCCGGACCGTGTACCAGTAAGTAAGATCAGTCCAGTACTGCAATACTCCACAAAGACACGTGTACCAGTGAGTAAGATCAGCCCAGTAATGCAATACTCCACACAGACACGTGTACCAGTGAGTAAGATCAGTCCAGTAATACAATACTCCACACAGACACGTGTACCAGTGAGTAAGATCAGCCCAGTAATGCAATACTCCACACAGACACGTGTACCAGTGAGTAAGATCAGTCCAGTAATACAATACTCCACACAGACACGTGTACCAGTGAGTAAGATCAGTCCAGTAATACAATACTCCACACAGACACGTGTACCAGTCAGTAAGATCAGTCCAGTAATACAATACTCCACACGGACACGTGTACCAGTCAGTAAGATCAGTCCAGTAATGCAATACTCCACACAGATACGTGTACCAGTGTACCAGTGAGTAAGATCAGTCCAGTAATGCAATACTCCACACAGACACGTGTACCAGTCAGTAAGATCAGCCCAGTAATGCAATACTCCACACAGACACGTGTACCAGTGAGTAAGATCAGTCCAGTAATACAATACTCCACACAGACACGTGTACCAGTCAGTAAGATCAGTCCAGTAATGCAATACTCCACACAGATACGTGTACCAGTGTGTAAGATCAGTCCAGTAATACAATACTCCACACAGACACGTGTACCAGTGAGTAAGATCAGTCCAGTAATACAATACTCCACACAGACACGTGTAGCAGTGAGTAAGATCAGTCCAGTAATACAATACTACATACAGACACGTGTACCAGTGAGTAAGATCAGTCCAGTAATGCAATACTCCACACAGACACGTGTACCAGTGAGTAAGATCAGCCCAGTAATGCAATACTCCACACAGACACGTGTACCAGTCAGTAAGATCAGTCCAGTAATACAATACTCCACACAGACACGTGTACCAGTGAGTAAGATCAGTCCAGTAATGCAATACTCCACACAGACACGTGTACCAGTGTGTAAGATCAGCCCAGTAATGCAATACTCCACACAGACACGTGTACCAGTCAGTAAGATCAGTCCAGTACTGCAATACTCCACACAGACACGTACTGTACCAGTCAGTAAGATCAGTCCAGTAATACAATACTCCACACAGACACGTGTACCAGTGAGTAAGATCAGCCCAGTAATACAATACTCCACACAGACACGTGTACCAGTCAGTAAGATCAGTCCAGTAATACAATACTCCACACAGACACGTGTACCAGTTTGTAAGATCAGTCCAGTAATACAATACTCCACACAGACACGTGTACCAGTGAGTAAGATCAGTCCAGTAATGCAATACTACATACAGACACGTGTACCAGTCAGTAAGATCAGTCCAGTAATGCAATACTCCACACAGACACGTGTACCAGTGAGTAAGATCAGCCCAGTAATACAATACTCCACACAGACACGTGTACCAGTCAGTAAGATCAGTCCAGTAATGCAATACTCCACACAGACACGTGTACCAGTCAGTAAGATCAGTCCAGTAATGCAATACTCCACACAGACACGTGTACCAGTGAGTAAGATCAGTCCAGTAATGCAATACTCCACACAGACACGTGTACCAGTGAGTAAGATCAGTCCAGTAATGCAATACTCCACACAGACACGTACTGTACCAGTCAGTAAGATCAGTCCAGTAATACAATACTCCACACAGACACGTGTACCAGTGAGTAAGATCAGCCCAGTAATACAATACTCCACACAGACACGTGTACCAGTCAGTAAGATCAGTCCAGTAATGCAATACTCCACACAGACACGTGTACCAGTGAGTAAGATCAGTCCAGTAATGCAATACTCCACACAGACACGTGTACCAGTCAGTAAGATCAGTCCAGTAATGCAATACTACACACAGACACGTGTACCAGTGAGTAATATCAGTCCAGTAATGCAATACTCCACACAGACACGTGTACCAGTCTGTAAGATCAGTCCAGTACTGCAATACTCCACACAGACACGTACTGTACCAGTCAGTAAGATCAGTCCAGTAATACAATACTCCACATAGACACGTGTACCAGTGAGTAAGATCAACCCAGTAATGCAATACTACATACAGACACGTGTACCAGTGAGTAAGATCAGTCCAGTAATGCAATACTCCACACAGACACGTGTACCAGTCTGTAAGATCAGTCCAGTAATACAATACTCCACACAGACACGTGTACCAGTCTGTAAGATCAGTCCAGTAATACAAAACTCCACACAGACACGTGTACCAGTGTGTAAGATCAGTCCAGTAATGCAATACTACATACAGACACGTGTACCAGTGAGTAAGATCAGTCCAGTACTGCAATACTCCACACAGACACGTACTGTACCAGTCAGTAAGATCAGTCCAGTAATACAATACTTCACACAGACACGTGTACCAGTGTGTAAGATCAGTCCAGTAATACAATACTCCACACAGACACGTGTACCAGTCAGTAAGATGGCTGTAGGACTATTGAGCGGAGGACTGTTGAGCGTAGGACTGTAGGTCGGTGAAGGTCGGAAGTAGGACTGTAGAGCGGTGTCAAATCGCCAGGGTAGGACTCTAGAGCGGCCGCCCTTGTAGATCTCACAACATGAGGACTTTAGAACGGTACGATCCTAAAATGAGGACTGTAGAGCGGTGGACTGTTGAGCGGTTGACTGTAGGCCGGTGAAGGTCGGAAGTAGGACTGCAGAGCGGCCCTCCCTTATAGATCCCATAACATGAGGACTCTAGAGCGGTACCCTCCTATAACATGAGGACTCTATAGCGGTTGAAAATTTGAAGATTGAACACTCAACGAAGCTAAGTTATACATTGTAACTCGTGATTTATTATGGTCATGACATTCTAGGATGATAACTTTATTAAAGAGTCATGGAGTTAATGAACATTTTCATTTACTTATTATAAATATTTCATTGCTAATATTATAGTGTAACTTAATTTAAGATTATTGGTCGGTCCCAACGTCTTCCAAATGATTGAAATATTCCCCTGCTACTCAAAAATGTAAAACGTGTCTTTGGTATTTTAGTGAACTGTTCGTATCAATGTGATTTCGCTAAGCAGAGTACCGATCAAGTTCGTGCAGATCATTTAGGAATGAGGATCGCATCGCGTGACGCTTTAGCGCCTACTAAGGATATCTCATGTTCATCAATCTGGTGACGGGACTGATTCAGATCAGATCCCATCGCAGTGCGATATCTTGTTAGGATTTCGAAGGTATGGTATAAATATCACGGAGTATCCCATCATTCATCGAGCTCCTAGACCTAATCCCGCCGACCTTGGCCTTGACGATTTCCTCAACTACTTTATGATGACCTGAGTACAAGGGGTTTCCACCGCTCGGAGCACTAAATTACGGGTTTAAACTGGATACCGCAGTGATAATGATATGACAAGTTTTAGCGAGATTTCAACTCAACTAGAGCGTACTTTGGTTTCGTTACATAAAACATTAGATAATTTATTGAAGAGAAAGTGAATTAACGAGGCTGATATTGGTCACTCCGATTGTAACACTTGACTTTTAAATTTTTAATAGTTTAATGAATCTTTAATAATGGTTTAAATAGACACTCACATTTTTTAAAGCTACGACGAATAAGAAACAAATTTTCCTTGCCAGCTAAATTAAGATGAAATCAAGAAACGGAATAGAAAATCACTTCCCAAAAAATGAAATAAAACTTGTTAAAAGGTTAATGTAAAATGCTAATGAACTCCTTTACATTTGCCACAATCATCTCGTTACTCTGTTTCTTCAGAAGCCACATGGCTGGGGAGACCATGTCTTCAAGAACGTACATCTCCTCATCAAGTGAACTAGATCTAGCTATCTCCACCATACACTTTGTCATGTTTTGTAGATAATTCAATTTGTGAGGGGGTTCTCTTTCAAGTGTCTCAATGATAATATCAGAAATAAATTTGAAGATCTTGGCGAGTTCAGTTTTTCCTGGAGCAGCATATTCGACTGTTTTATCAGAGGATATCTTGCTAAGCTCGTTGAAGACCAGTTTGTACTTCAAGGGATATCTGGTCATTAGCCAGAGCACTTTAAGAAGGGGTGGATCAATAGGGTTTACACAAATAGCTGGTCCAAGCACATCGTTAACAAGCATGTTCTCTAGTCTTGATACGTCCAGATTGTGGGACTCTGGGAACACAATTACACTGTTCATGAATGTTAAAAAATAATCCAACATGCTTTTGTGCTTCTTCATCTTCCCCCAGATGATTGGGAGGATGTTTCCTATCTTTTCTGGAGTAAGGAAGTTTAACTCATGCTCACGAATCATGATTATGAATGTGTAGATAATGTTACCGATCAAGTCATGATGGTCAGTACACTGCAAGCCGTGTAATAAAGAGTCCACAGTTTTGAACTTGTTGTTCATATCTTGAAGTTCATCCAAAGTGCCGGCACTGATGATGACATGAAGTGTCTTGATGCTTGTATGAAAAGCACATTTCTGACTCGAAAACCCCTCTGGGAAAATGGTCATGCTGCTAAAAGATTCCTCCTGTGCAACAACAAAATGATTTATGTGCGAGGCAGTGAAGGTCATCACCATTTCTAAAAGATGGAAGTCTGCTGTTTTAACATCCACATGATTAAGTGTGAGAAGACGGATGCGCTGAGGATGCTGCGGAGGCTGACCTGATTCCTGGCTGGGTGATAGTTACAGGTTTGCAGGACGTAGCTGCCAACTTCCGGTAACATTTCCTACCTGAGTTCCAGGTAGAAATACCCAGTGATTACACACAAACACATGCTCCGTCTCACCACCTGGTGATCTGTTTACTGTCAACTGGTGCAGGTGACACTGTTTGGATGGCGTCCCTTCCCGACATCAACACTTCTCTCGGAGTCAGACCCGCACTCTGATGAGTGATGATCACCTAGATCTGCCACACTCGAAGAAGAACAGGTTCCAATTGGTGGATTGGGGCGAAGACCTTCCCGCGTTATTCTTCAATTGAAACTTGTCCGATGAACCAGATTCCCTTCCAGAAGACCCAAAATATTATGGGTTAGTTCCAGCATCCTTCTTGGTTTGAAAAACGCTAATAATAGATCTCATATCCTTCCTTCACCCGACTACTTCCGCAGGAAGATTATCACACATCAAGTCTCGGACATTTTATCGTCCTTCCTGCTAGGAAAACCACTTATTGCACGTGAATATAAAGTCCCTGCTTGAACGTGTATCCACCACTGTAACCTTGCCAGGTGCCAACTACTGAGTATTGTCGAGTCGTCCATGGCCAGATTCTGACCCGTTTTATGGTACCTAAGGAAAGGAGAGAGAAATCGAACTCATCTGTGTTTTTACGCTCGATTTGTTGTGTTGGTGGAGCGGTTCTTGAGTGCCAGAGTTCCGGATCCCCTGAATCTCAGACAGATGGTGGACACGTTAGCACCGTCCCCACAGCAAAGAGGTCGGAGGTTGTTTTTGTAACGATAATTTGTACAAAACCTTATCATGTTCACATCCTCACTTTGAACTGAAAACGTCGACAGATCCACCTGAACTATTGCAGTGATAATTTAAGGCGATAGTTTGAGGTTTCACTGTTATTTGAACGATTTCTCATTTAAAAATAACTACACATAGAAAGCTCTTATGAGTATACCCTGTTTTTGTTGTGCCCAAACTTTGTTTGGAAACCATTATATTTCAAGGAGAAAATTTATAAAGAGGAAAATATAGAAATAGAAAAAAAAGCGTACTAAATGTTCTATCAATAAAATGATATACCTTATTTCCATAATCCAAAACTGTAAAACCTAGGTGATATAATAATCAATATTATTATATAATATTCAATGGTATACTTTTATTTATTACTGTCTCAATCCACTCATTGTGGCGAAAATGAATTCTTCTCCAGAAATCACTGGTTTCTTCAAAGTGATCTTGTCCGAAAAGCCATTATTTCCACGGTCAGCGACTTCATCTCTTATTTCTGGTTAAAAAAGCCCCCAGGTCGGCAATTCTATCGGAACGTTCTCTGTCATGGCACGCATAAACCGGACTCCATTGTTGCTAGATATTGTAATCTGAAAAACACGGTTCAGGTCATATTAACACCGGTCTCCATTTCAATAATGAAGGTTATTGAAGCAATGGTGAAAAATAAAAAGTTTGGTGACGTTTATATAAAATTTTAATAAGTTTTTATAATGGTTTAACAAAAAAGTTGGAACGTTTTGCGTGTTAAATATTTGCCGCAATATAAAACTTGTCCCAGCAAAGCAAATAAACCGGTTCAGATGACCTTTTCTCTCCAAAAACTTTGACGATAAATGTATCAGTACCAGCTTTTGCCACATCACCGTAAAACTGTCATAACTGTGGTATCTTACTTCCTGGAATTGTGGAGTGGTGATTATGTCCTTGAGATAAAATATGGGATTTGAGAAGGAAAAAACTGAGTACTGGTAGCCACTCCTGTTTATAAAGTTTGTAAGGCCACCACATATGTGTAATTATATGTTTGGCTCCGCGCGATCGTCTCAAATTACGCGGATTATAAGGCGATGAAGTGAGCTTAGTTATCAGAATCTTCAACATGCCTTAAATTGGCAATTTTGAAAACTTTGGTATCCCCGTGTAGGGAAAATTGTTGGCTAAAAGATCTGATAGTTGGCATATCGGTTGTAGGCATTTGAAATCCGCGATGGCGACATAGTCACATTGTGAATAGGTCCATATTCGATTACATAAAGCTAATCATCATTGTATCGAGTCGAAAACAAGAGCGAAATCGTAGGTAGTAAGAACAAAACAAATTCATAAAACTCACGAAACTATGAATGAAATAAAAATTGTCCAAACCCCTAAGTTATTGGATTTAAGAACTTAGAAACCTACCAAATTCCCCAGACGAGGAAGGAATGAACGCCACCAATATTCCTGTCGCCTCTATCTTAGCCAACCTCAGCGCTGACATGGGAAATGGTACCGGGCCCCAGTGGTCGTATCGTGACTTGATGGTCGAGATAAACCACCCCTTCGCTCGCCAGGACCCCGTTGTGCCCAATCATTGACAATTATTTATCAGATCAGATCAGGCAAACTTGACACGAAATTACGAAAATAGAAAGGTGGAACATTTAATGATTCTGATTAAAGCCCTTGAAGAAACAAGACGATTACCACAATGCTGTGATATCCCCGATATCCTGCTCTCCACCTCGAACTCCTGAACCCTGCAGAACAAACACCTCCGCTCCTCCCGTGTATTACCGACCTCAGGTTTCCTCAGAGCTTTCCTCACCCGAATTAAGGACTATGGGTAGGCGTCAGCGCCGTTCCCATGTCCGACTCTGGTCCTGTCTCTATGAACTAAAAATCTGGGAAGGCATATGTGTTTATAAACAGGCAGTGGATGGAAAAAACTATGCCTTTATAAGTCTTTCAGGTGTTAACATCAATTTAGTTTTAATATAACGAACTTTTAATTGTAGAGTCGGTTTGTGGAGCCTCCTCAGGAATGTTCTCGTTTATAGTTTTGCCATCAACTCCTTCAAGGTGATTCCCTCTTCGTTCCTGGAATATAAACAGAAAAAGTGCAACGGTCACATCTAAGTGTGCCTATCAATACATAATTTCCGTTGAGATCAACGAAGCGTTGATGGTTGAATTTGCAAAAAGAGAAAGAAAGAATATTACGAAAAATGCATAGCCAAATTCCTAATTGAACAAATATTACTATACAGATACTGTATTACGATGTTTGGATACATTTTCAGCTGCTTCAACCTGCTCCATGGTCATGCCCTAGGTAGAGGTCCTCTTAATCGTCCTTATCTCCTTTAGACGTGGCGAACCACTGGTACAAGGGAAACTAACTCTCGTCTGACGATAAAATAGTTAGCCCTTCATTACACATTATCTTACAAATGTGATAATATGGACTCATCACAGAAATTATAAGCATGATTATGTTATTGTTATGACCTTAGCAAGAGACAGCTGGGGTTAGTGTATTACAAAGCTAATAGTTTGATTTAAGTTAATTCTTAATTAATTTAATTAAAACGTTAATGCACAGAATATCTCACATTATTGGTGTCAACGACGGTGACACTCTCCACAAACCAGTCCCTCCCATATTACATCAATCCTCCCGCACCACAATCTTATAAATCTGCCCAAACTCCACACAGTCCACGTGAAGGTGTCCACCGGTTCCTCTGGAACTTGTCCCATGTTCTCTGCGCTTGGACAGTTGTCCTCTCTCCGCTGTCTCCGAGGGTGCCGTGGAGACTGATGTAACAGTTCGCGTCCGTGCCCAGCTCCGAACTTGTCTCCAGTCCAGCACTTTTATTGTGTTAGATTCGTCGGAGTGAGGTTGTTTCAAAGAAATTAAACTAGCCCAAGGGTAGGAGTGAGGAACAACGTGGTGTTTATTTAATGTTTTACTCAATGTTTTACGTTTTGGAGATTGGACAACAGGCACCTATATGATATGTGGGTGACGGATATTATTTTCATGAGTGTCATTCGTGTCATAAGTATCTTATTACAATATGAGGAAAGAATGTCAATTAACTTGGGTCCAATGAATGGGGGGCGCAGGTCGCGTCTCTTCGAGAACTTGCAACATGTCAACATTCAAAATATCTTCATAATTTACACAACTTCAATATGTTAATCAATGTAACTGATGTTTGAACGATACACTTACTTTTTAGTTTGCTGGACTCCAAGTTGGTCTCTTCTCCTTTGACAGTTTTCTTCACAACGGTCTCTGCTAACAAATCAACCTGTGATAGATCTAGATGTTCATTTGGTTAACCTTACTCCACCGCCACGTTAAATTGTATGATGAGTTTTAGATTTAAAAATTTTCTGTCAAAAAAACAGCTCATTTCATGAAATCCATATGCATATTAATTGATACCCATGAAATGACTGTGACACTTTAACCTATACTTTACCTAAAATATACATTAAATCTATTTTGAAAATCTGAAAACTAACCTGTAGCTGGCCGTCCTCCTCCTCCTTATCCAGCCACCTACCACAAGGACATGTATAAACAACAGAACTATCATCTTCATCCAAACATTTAGCCACCACTTTCTCACAGTGCCACCCATCTCCTCTCCCCTTACCATCGTGCCCTACCTGCAGCTTTATCAGTTCACTACCTTATATCTGGATCTGTGGGAACAAGAGGGGGTTTAAACGAGTAATGTACTAATTTTACGATTAGGAAAATATAAAATCTCCTTACTTTATTCTTGAAATACTATATGTAAAACAACGCGCTGAAAGCTTACCTCAGGAGAAAAGACATCAACAGAGCCCCTCTCAAAGAACTGATCACTATCCTTGAGTCCCTCCCCCAGGACAACTCTCCCTGACCGTCCCTTGTTTCCGAACAAGTTGATGTACACTTCCGCGTCTGTTCCGGCGTGTCTTATGTCGGACGTGTACACGCTTATCTCCCATCTTGTGCCTGGATTATGTGTCTGGGTTTACATTTTCAGTAACCTCTGTTTATTACACAATGGGAACATTTAGTATACTGACCTCACTTTCTCATTTTAAATGCTCTCTATACTTATCATCAGCTGTATTATTACCATTTTAATGTTTATTTCCCTAAATATTTTCCTGATAATAATATGTATATTCCCAGAATTACAGCCGTGTAACACATGGTAACACATGGTACACATGGAAAACATGGTAACACATGGAACCCATGGTAACACATGGTAACACATGGTATCTTACTTTTCTTGTAGGACTGGTCTGCTTCAACAGCTGGGTAGAGTGTTTTTTCCAAAGTACCGTCACTCTCGTCCTTACCAAACCACTCCTCACACGGGAATGTTCGTTTGACACCTGAGGGGGAGAATGTTAGGAATCTTGGTTACCGCAACAGTGGGCTTTATTAGACTCGAATTATTGCTTCCATATTGTTTTAAAATACGACGATTTTGTCATACTCTTTTCTACAATCAAACTAATCCATCTCTACCACCAATACAATAATTTCGATAAATTCCATGAGTATTATAGTAAGTTAAAGTATGACTCACCAAGAGAGGGTATGTCGACACTGATGCGCTCCAAATACCAATCACTACCCACGCCAGCCCCATCATTCCATACTTTGAGATAATCCACATTCCCAACATCAATACACTCCACGTAGAACAAATCTTTAGCGTCCCTCTCGAACTTGTTGATTGAGTTAGATTTGCAGGATTTTAGATGGATTGCTCCTGTAAAGTAGATAATATATATTAAATATTTATATTTTAATGTAAAACTACTGTGATATAACTATTATTTTATCTTGATCCTGAGTGCTAATTTCAGAACAATGAAACGAAAATGAGATAAGAACAAGATAAAAACATTTCCTTTAAAAAACAAAAGAGTTAGAAATTTCAAAAAGAGGTCTGACCAGAATCTTCAGTAGCCCCAAACAGTTGGAGCATGACATCAGAGTCAGTACCAGCCCCGAACAGATCACCAGTGTAGACTGTCACGTGATATGTGGTGCGCTGTTTAGCAGGAGCAAGCTCGCCTCAGCTGCGTCTGATATCGTCATTCCTTCCGGGAGAATTGCTAATTCACGGGAAATCTGGCCATCATCCTCGTCTGAAGAAATGGGGTAAAGAGAGGGGTTAACTATAACCGAAGAACTAAATGTTTCAGAAAATAAAAGGGACTTAAAATAATGACCTGGAATCTGGATTATAACGATTGATGTATAAAACCCGTAAAAAAGGCTGCTGTTCGCTCCAGTAGCCAAAAACCCACCTCTGAACAAGGAAAGGCCACTCTTGTCGTCGAACCTTCATCTGCACATACCACGTGGGAACAATGCCAGGCAGCACTAGTTCCACTGTCATCCTGTCTTATCTTTACCTTACTTAAGGTACCCAAATCTACTGCTGACAAGTTGAAAACGTCTACCTGTGGAAATAAGTAATAGAAATTGAGAAGAATTGTTATAAAAAGTACATTTTATAGATTATACCTGAGATCTCACGATATTGTATTTGCGTATTATGATTGTCCATACGTATTTTTCAATTGGAAATCTACATCATTCCCAGCTTAAGATAAATTGACTTTACAACTTTATCCATCACCCCTGGTTACCTGGTAACCTGGTAACCTGTTACCTGGTCAACCTGTTACCTGGTTACCTGTACCGGGTTACCTGGTTACCTGGTTACCTGGTTACCTGGCCCCAATTCCATACCTGATTTCTCTCGAACTTGTTGATATTGTCCGACTTTCTAAGGGATCGTTCTCCAGAATCTCCGTTCTCTCCATACAGAGTGACGAATATGTCTGAGTCAGTACCGGCTCCCGTTACATCAGATGTGTGGATCGAAACAGTGTATGTTATCACTTGAAATGAGGAGAGTTAGATTTAGGAGAGGGTCACTGAATACTACTCAAAATGGTACGAAAATGGAGTCCTGTTACAGACTTACAAAATAAAATTTTACCAAAATCATCGTCAATTTTTCTGAATCTCACACTTTACTGTTAAGAAACAACATCCAAGAAAGAGGCTCACCTTCTGCAGAGCTTATAGGCACTCCGTTTTCATCCGTAGCGTTCAGGCTCCTGGACGAGCTCCCTCATCTTCAGAACCTGGCTAACCTTCTTTTACAACTTAAAGTATACTCCTTTACTGAGGCCTTGTCCATCGAGCCTAAACGAGGTAATTAATTAGTTAACTTAATCAAGCATTGTCAGATTTTAATTATGAAGCACCTATTTTCATACATTCGTTATAATTGAGGAGTTAGTCGTTGATGTTACATAAAATTTGATTGGGAATCCAAATTAAATAGATAACTTGTAAGAGTACTGATAATTCCATTTTAGAGAAAGTAATGTTAATCACAAAGTTTATCTCACATTATGAGGTGTAAGTTTCTGGGTGGCCTTGTAGACGACCACCTTCTCCATGTGCCAGCCACTTTGTGCTCCTTTACCGTTGTGGCCCACCCGCAGCTTGTGAACCTCTCCTATGTCCCGACACTCAATCTTAAACGTGTCTGCTTCTCCTTGATAAATATAATAACGTTTTAAACTTTCAAACAAACTTGTCCAAAACCAACTATTATAATGATAACTTTACAGCTTTCTGAAGTCTGAACAGAAGAAAAGTCACCGCAGCTAACTTAAATTTGATTATTCAATTAGGAACAAAATATTTTAAGGGGAAAAACCTCGCTCAAAGTTGTCTGATTTGTTGTCCAGGTTAACTACTGCTCCCTTACCCTCAGAACCATACAGCTGGACGAACACATCTGCGTTAGTTCCTGAAAGTTGATAATCTGGTTAGCTAATATGTGTGTAGTAGTAGTGTGTTGATAATACCTGTAAGTTAGTATTAATCTAGTGATATTGAGCGCTCCAAGATAATACAATGTAATTTTGTCCGAACCTGCGCCAGAGATATCAGATGTTGTAAGTTCGACCTGATAAGGTACTTTAGCAAGGTACTTTGTGGAGTCTTTAACCGGGTAGAGATCCCTCTCAATCTTACCATCTTCCTCGTGCTTTGATAGCCACCTGTCAGGGGTAGATAAATGATAATTTAAGTATTAAAGAGGAAACCACAGTTTATTTACTAGTTTGGTTCAGAGGCCTAATAACTTTACTTTGTAAGGTTTCAGCCGTTCGAACGAAGGAAAATGTGAGGAAAATAGAGAGAAAAAGACCTCGGTGTAAAAATCTCTATATATTTTATATATGGAAGCTTACTTTTCACAAGGAAAGATAAAGATGGTCCCAGCGACCCCGACCTCCACACAATCTAGATACCAGCCACTGCTGATGCCTGACCCGTCGTGTCCTATCGTCATTCTCTCCAACTTACCTGTTTAACGGACCAGAATTTAATAACAACAAACAATTATACAATTAACAATTATACAACAAACAATTATACAATTAACAATCCTTCAACTGACAAGTATGGGTCTTTAATCATATATCTGAAGTTTTTGTTCATCATGAGAACCCGATATTAAACTTACCCAAGTCCTCCCTTTCCAGTTCGAATGTGTCTTTCCAGCTCGCTCAAACTTGTTCTTGGTATGTATAGCTTCTCGTAACTTGATCTAAAATGTTCGACAATGGTAAAAATCCGTATTTGTTTTGATTTAAAGTATAGATACATCCATTATTTTTCGGTATGATGTCTGCCAAGGAAACTCTCAGTTTCATTACGTTTATTCAACCGACCTGGCCAGTATTCCCCTTATCTCCGTATAAACAACAGTATACATCAGAGTCAGTTCCAGCGTTCATCACATCACCTCGTTTTTATCTTTATCTTGTATAGAGTCGCTGGGGTTTTACGACGTTAAAGATAAGAGTGATGAAAATGTAACTTTTTAATGACAATTTTGTTATTGATCATGACAATTATGGTAACGGTGAGTGTATAATCAATACTAATAATTTCAAGATGTGTGTCTGTCTGTCTGTCTGTAAGTGGATAATTTCCGAACGGCTTAATCAAGAAAACAGTAAGAGTTACCGTTCTCTCTCTTCATTTACAGCTCACCTAATTACTGCTTTGTACATAATTAGGTAATTTGGCAGTGGAGTCTATAATTAAGTAGGACTATTGGATACGTTATTACGTGATGGGCGCTCAGAATGAATTTACTCTATTGCGGTCGGTTCAAACCTAGCCGATTATTCTTTTGCACATTTTAACTATTGAACGTTTTATACTTTATGCAATGCAAATGCGATATGAAGTCCCCGGCTTGTAGGCCACGGTTATACTAGTGAATAATAATACTGATGAATGATTTGATAGCAATAAAGAGTGAAAGACAAAATATGAGTTTCGTTAAACCTTTACAATAGAAGTGATAAGGATGGGTGAATGGTGTAAGGTGGGGGGGGGGGGGGGTTGGGTGTTTCTCATAGAGAATGAGATCATTTCGTCGCAGAAGTTCTGAATTATACTAATGTGAATACCAGAAAATACAAATATTTAGTAAGGATAAGTGTGTGAGGAAGTGATCACAACCACAAGCTCAGGTGAATATGATCACCAGCAAACTACGGACCGGTTATATTTTGGCCATACTGAGATTGTGTTTGGCTATGAAATTTATACAACCCATCAGTAATCAATACGTATCATAATTTATCATCATCAATTCAAGGATCGAGCGGTACAGACCACTGGAAGTACAGCTGGAACCAGAAATTTCCTTACCTTTTTCGCAGACACAACCAGTGATTGAATCACATAACCAACACTGTGAACAATAACCATCATAAATGCGACTAATCCATATGTAGGCTTTTTTGAAATTAAACTCAGAGACTTCTGCATAAAATCAAACAATTTTCTCAAGATTAACTGGCATAATAAAGAAAGGTGGTTTTCAAAAGCCGCCACTCAATATCGACGTTACAAAATGTTCTGGAATGAGCTGGTTAGCGTTGTCCAACAAGGTATGTAATAGGATAACTAAGAATCGCTTTGATTTTTAAGCCCATCAGCATCGAGGGATACTATCACGTGCCTTATAGACAATTAGCACCGACTATACCGGAATCACCGGAATTGGACAAAAAGTGGCAAATTGAAGGTGAGAACCTAATCACATGCAATTAGGATAAATCCATACTGGGAGCAATTTCACTGCTCCTTACGGCCGGTTTAAAGCGTGCTGATCCCAACCCCAAGTTTAGAAGCGTGGCTGATCCACACCCGTTTAAAGCGTGCTGATTCCCAACCCCGTTTAAAGCGTGCGAAAGCCCCAACCCCCGTGGAAAGCGTGCTGATCCCAACCCCCGTTAAAGCGGGCTGATCCCCTACCCCCCGGTTTATAGCGGCTGATCCATCCCCGGTTGAAAGCGTGCTGATCCCAACCCCCGGTTGTATAGCGGGCGAATCCCTAACCCCCGGTTGAATTGCGGGCGGGATCCCAATCCCCCGGTTTAATAGCGTGCCTTGATCCCAACCCCCCCGGTTTAAAATGCGTCTGATCCCAACCCCCTGTTGAAAGCGTCGATCCCAACCCCCATTGTAAACTGATCCCAACCCCCGGTTTAAAGCGTGCTGATCCCAACCCCCCGGTTTAAAGCGTGCTGATCCCAACCCCCGGTTTAAAGCGTGCTGATCCCAACCCCCGGTTTAAAGCGTGCTGATCCCAACCCCCCGGTTTAAAGCGTGCTGATCCCAACCCCCTATCTGTATCCAGCAGTAAATACGGAAACAGGGCCAAGCTGAAGAACACTAGAGGTTGAAGCTTAGGTTCGTGTGAGATTGTGATGACAAGGGGAAAAATAAGTGAACGATTATTTTAAATGTCAGATTTTAGATGGAGTCAAATCTTTAACACTTTTTTGAGAACCGTTCTCTGTTATCTGTACATTTTCTATGCGATACTTTATCCGATTGTATAATGTATATTTTATTCATGATCAATTTCCATGGTGAAGAATGACATGTTGAACTGGATTCCTGAATTCCGATCGATCCTTGAATTTAATTGCATATCATAATAATATCATGAATGGAGTTAACGACTCATAAAGTCATAACAGTTGGATTATCTTACTTCTCAGAAGGGCAGCCTCACTGTCCGCAAACACCTCTCTGATCACCGCTCCATCGTCCTCATCGTCCGCTAACCACCTGTTGAAATATAAGATTGTGAAATCACATCCTACATCCTACATCCTACATCCTACATCCTACATCCTACATCCTACATCCTACATCCTACATCCTACATCCTACATCCTACATCCTACATCCTACATCCTACATCCTACATCCTACATCCTACATCCTACATCCTACATCCTACATCCTACATCAGACTATGAAACAAGGTGGTTTAATTTAATGATAAATAATGGTGACTAATTGAGTGATTTGCATAGATCGAGGATACCGCAGATCAAGGACACCGCAGCTTATGAGTTTGGGTGTAATTTAGGGCGACGGACGGTCGACCGGAATTATTCTACAAAATACCGCCACCAGTTTAGCAATAAAAGGATCTTCTGTTATATGTATTTGTTAAATTTTAAATGCAACTAGTTAATGGAGAGCATATTTTAAGATTGGACATTGGAATTTGCAACATATTTTGACTGATCTTATTTAACAGAATATATCCCCCCTCCCCCCCCCAAACTCGAGACACATACTGAGGAGTGTGTCCGATGTATTCAGGGTAGTATCTGTAGAGAACATCGTGAACAATCCTAACCACCAGCTTTGGAACGAACAGCACCACGCTCATCATCAGGATCAGCATCTCCGCCAGTCTACTCCACGAAGTCATGATCCTCAAACACAAGGAAACATTTTATTAGGTCAGTCCGACGAGGCGGGATGAACGTTGGGGCCTCGAGAGAAGGTCTTCATCATGGTGTAGTCAATGGTGTAGTCATGATGCTGAGATACAGGCACCGTGAATTTAAAGATACAGATAATTAAGTGTAACGATGAAAGAAAAACCGCATAATATAGAGCAAATCAAACGAACTATGTAGCTTGTATTGGAAGAAATTTGTGAAATAGGCTGGCATTGACAGTTAAAACTAAAAAAAACAGTTGACAGTTAAAAGAAAGTGATACAGTGTATCATACACTGGAAAAGAAGAAGGTATGTAGTTGAACAATAGGTATAATGCGCGTGCCACAGTCTTCTTGGCACCATTTCACTGAAACTCTGGTTGTTTTGCGAAATTTGTAGCTCGAGTTATATTTCAAAATGTGTGCGAGTAGGCGTGTTTCTGACTTGTCCTATATTATTGCGTTTATCAAATACACGGATATTTGTAAACAATCCATACTTTATCGTGTGGAAAAGTTATTTGTACATGGATTCCAGAAGTTTCCGTGGTCGCATCATTTCAATAGAATTTATCATGAGCGTTTCAGTAAAATAACGCCATTTTTTTCGGACACTTTTTTTATTCAAGGCGGTTTTTAAAAGGCGATATCTCAGGAATCCAATATTTTTGAGAATTATGCTTGTGTGTTCTGAGATCAGCATGGCTACATCTAACTAATGATACCAAAAATTTGTAAATCCGAGAAACTAATAATATTTCGATGACGACCTACTAATTCGTATGAATCACGAAAGAGATACTGCAGTCCGACAAAATATTTACTTTTCGGAAATTTAGAAGCCCAAAAACACCACGGTGAAACCGGGCCTCTCGGGGGAAATGAAAAGTACAGAGTATAAAAAAAGGCTCGGTATTATGGAGAGGTTCATATGATCCGGTTGTGAAGCATCAGATTATCATAGTTATAGACTCTCAAATAACATTGTATTGTGTTTGTATATTAGAGCTTTAGCCACAGGTAGGTTGGTCTGCACGGAGCCCCACAGTTTCAATTCCTTGTTTAACTAGCCGTACAGCAAGGATATCCACTGTGCTCACCAGGTTAGGCACATAACCAACACTACCCTGCTAAAGTTAGCTATATACTATGGTTTTCTCGAAAGTATTTCCTTGTATTTGACTTTCGTCAAGAAAGTACTCTTACTTTCGGTTCAGATGTTATATAAGCTAGCCTTTATGTGGTCCGCAGGGCGGAGGAACCGCCACACACTTCTCACCCAGCTACGAATACAATGTATTGTGTTAAGCGTCTCATATATCCCATTAGTGGCCCTTATATGCACGTATTGTGTCGTGTTGTGATGGAATACAGCTCGATACCCACCAAATGCGATAATGTACATTTCTTTGCTTCTTGCACAAAACGAGATAATCAACTAAAAGTTTGAGAGAAAAGAAGAGGTCCGATATATCGAGGTATATCGAGGTTTGACTGTGTTTGGGCTGAAATCGAGAGCTCGAAAGTCGAAAGTTTCTAATGTGTATTGTGTACCCACCTCGGAACTGGCAGAACACCATTACATTAGCTGTAGCAATCAGCACAAACAGATAAAAGGTTATATAATTATTTCTGAATGGACTGACATTGACATTGAAGACAAAAAAACCTGTAGAATCAAATACTTAGACCATAAGTAAAAGCTGTTTTTAGTTTTAATCTGATATCTAAGAGCTATAATTGTATCTATCAATAACAATTGAAATTGTGCGGTAAATGGTTGAAGTAAGAGGGTATGTGATAAAGATTATTTACCTGCTGAAGTAGGAGGAAAGTAAGGATAGAAATTAGAAGTGTAAATGTGCAAATAAAGAGTAAACTAGGAAACCTGTAGAAATCTGTAACTAGAGGGCAAGACAACTAAACTAAACTATAGGCCATGTGTCCCACGAATGGCAGCTAGAGAAGTCCTTTATGACCCCTGTCTGTAATAAGGTAATACTAATAGCTGTTCAGGGTCGCTTATTTTGTTAACTACGGTTGGTAAATTTAACGATGGCGAGGATCCCGTAGTACTTGGAAAAATACAAGCTTTCTAAATATGAACTTATAAAATAAAATGTCAAAGGGATTGAAGAACGTCAGTACATTGTGTCAACTAGTCAAGTAACAATTTATAAAAGATCGGGATAAAGAAAATTACACTTTTCTTTTAATAAAAAATAGTGATATATACTGCAGAAAACTGTAAAAAGTGAAATAAAAAGTTGGGCAGATGTCAGAAGAACAGGACAATCAGCTTACAGCAAAAACTGTGAAAGAAGCCGTGAGATCAGTAAATGAGGAAGAAGAAAGATATAAGGCGTTAATGAGACGAAAGAAGGGGAGTGAGAGGACGTGTAAAACGTTGACATTCTCCTGGCCTTTATCAGTTCAGATTTGCTGAGGCCGGCTGTGACATTCCTGACCCGCTGGAGGTATGCAGGATTGGGAAGAAAGATCCTGAGAAAACGCGACCAATCAAAGTTTAGTTCGAAAGCTTTAGCGATGTGGACATTATACTAAGGAACGCACACAAACTTAAAACAAATGTAGATTTTAAGTCAGTTAATTATCTTGCACAGTTAATTACGTGCCGATACTGTGTAGTTTGTTTTACATAGTATGTATTTAGTGTAAGTTGTGGCTGATGATTTCTATAAACCGTTTTCAACAAGTTTTTTACGATGCAAGATTTTGTGTGGGGATTTAGGTAGAAGAAAGAACTGTGGCTCATATTTTATTATATTTAGGTCAAGGCATAATACTATATTTAGGTCAGCCATGATCCGTTAAGCTCGCAGGACTGAAAATCCTTGCAAAGCGGGTCTGGCTTAATTAGTAAGTAGGTGCAGGTCGTTTAATTTCTAGGGATAGCAACTTTATTTTGTTTAAAATAAATTGTGTATACTGCTCAAAAGCCCCTATGGGTGGCTTTCGGGTCTTTCAATCAATCAAATATTGGACGATCTCGAGCGATCAAGATGGTTCAGAGTTTTACAGCAACCGACTCATATCATCGTCTTATCATGTATTGTAACAAAATACTGTAATAATTGGCAAAAAAAACTCTTAGCATAAACAATTGGTCTAAATTAAGAACTAAAATTAATCATATCAGATGACTGATAAATATTAATGCATTTTCTTGCCTAGAAGTAGAATATAAGGCAGACTACTCAATAGACACTTTATATCTATGCGTATTATTATATACAAGTATACAGACAATTCAAATTTGTGAAGTTCAACAAGAACGAAATTAGAGGAAGGAGATATGGAAATGCGAATATGAAACTGGCAACAGGTGTATACTGTATCATGTAGCAGTTTGTAGTGCTGCCAGATCTTAATTCCTTTTTATGTTACACTTACAGAGTTTCATATTCACAGGAAGTGATCATGTAACCCAGTTACCGGGCCAATATATGGGGTGGCCCCCACTCATCGCAGCCCGCTAGTTTTACTGCCTTTTAATATTAGCACATTGGAGGACATATTTCACTGTTCATTGGTGGAAGATTGAATTAATCTGGTTACTGGTGGAAAGGTGAGTCATGTTTTTGTTCTGGCACGTGACAGCGAATACCCAATCAGCTCCCATTAGTGACCAATTACAAGGGTCAAAGCAGATATAAATTATGATATCTTTTTGACCGACCAAACAGTTGAATTATTAGGATTACTTTCTCCCACCATATGTGAAGGTCACTGCTCCCTTTCAGCTTTTTAAAGTGAAAATTACTCTGGTCTCTAATATTATGCAATCGCAAAAGTCACTGGTCACCACAGCAACAGAAAAAATAGTGTGTACCTCAAGGAGAAATAATAAGGTTAATCATAAATCAATCAGAAATGAACAAATTAAACGCAAACCAAAATGGTGAAACAAAATGGCGAGACGAGTCGAGTGGGAAAATATTGAAAAGAACACACAGAAACCTCGAAATAGTGACCAGAATATTACTCTCATAAAAGCTGAGTAAGACGGGAGGTGACCGCTCTGTGATAGTGGTTGCTAAAATAGCGATCAGAATATTACTCTGATAAAAGCTGAGTAAGACAGGGGGTGACCGCTCTGTGATAGTGGTTGCTAAAAGGAGAAAGCAGAGCAATCTGTTAATCTTGTAATTTCCCATGGCAACTAATCTACTTCCTAAACTAAAATCAGCTCAGGATGTGTCACAGTATAACCGGAGGGCACTACAAATCATGATATCAGTTTCATGTGTGCTTACTACTCAACAGAATAGTCTCGAGAGTAAAATTACAATCTCTGCTGGCTAAATACAGAATTTTGAAGTTGAAAGTTTAGTAAATAGTACATTATGCAATTAAATATGCTTACAATTGGCAAGAACAAACTCAAGGTTTATTTCAATTTTATCATGTTATCTAGTATCAACTATCAGCTAACATAAATATCAAAATCCACTACAAATTTAGGCTTAAAGTTTTAAAATTAGTCAGGAGAAAAGTGTCATTCCGTTGGATTTGAAGGGTAATAAGAATTTATCAACGGAATATGGTAGCTATAGGACCCCTACGAACATAATTAGACTTGTCGCCAATTTTGTATCTCACGGCAATGGGCAACGCCACTCTTCCCCACTTTTTACCACCGTCTAGTACCACCTTTCTAGTTTGCCAAATATTTTTAGTTGTGAACGTTGTAGAAGGTTGCAAATTAATCGAAGATGTTTATCTTATCAAGGAGAAAACTTTTGTTAGAAAAATTTTTACGTTGGGACAATCAGCTGATTGGATAATTTTTTATTGGCTCAAAATGATCGAAATCGTTTGAAACACGCAAACATGTAGTTTTTAGAAAAACTTCGAACATTTTTTACTTTACAATTTTTTTCGAAAATTCGAAAATATTTTTTCCCGCCAAAAGTGATCGAATTGCATGAAACGTGGAGAAAAGTGCTTTGCAGAAAAACTTCGAAATTTTTTTGCCTGGCATATTTTAGTAATTAGGAATAACTAAGCGGAAAGGGCTGAACCTGAAAAAGGTAAACCACACAATATTAGAGTTTCATAGAGTTTCATCTTTTTAGGTCTTAACCAGCCTTAGCTTCCCAGTTCCCTGTTTTCATCAGTACCTCATGTAGCTACGTTCTGCTACCTCCATGCCAGCACCACCCAGCTACCACAAGTTCATTCTAAGTCTAGCTATTTCTAGCAACCTCTGAACTCTGAATGCTACCTCCTGCTCTATCCCGACCCTGACAATGACATAATATGGGGGTGATTTGAGGTATCTTGCATAGCAAACGAAGCGGCATGCGCATTCGCGATACAAAAAAGCCACAGTGGATGTTGGAAGGTATATATTTTACACTTGCGAGAGTGACAAAAAGTGCACAGTTCAGAGAAACCCCGGTGGGAAATCACATTTCTTGCACAACTGGGTCTAATTATAGAGGCAAAGAAGAGGCCCGGTTACCGGTACATTCAGGTACCCGGTATAGATTGGTAAGATTGACGGTATAGAGAGGTTTTAATCATTTAAATCAATAAAATGATAGTACAGCAGGTAAAATCGGTTCGATCTTAAATGGTCCTTTTAGTTTTGTGCTGTTTCTTCATGTGGAATTTGATAAGGCTGTACTGTAATTAATTATGAAACTGTAATATTGTGTGGTTTACCTTTTTCAGGTTCAGCCCTTTCCGCTTAGTTATTCCTAATTACTAAAATATGCCAAGCGAAGTTTTTCTGCAAAGCATTTTTCTCCATTTTTTTTTGTTGGTAATTAGCTTTAAATTGGTAACTATCCAATTAGCTGATTGTCCAACGTACAAATTTTTTAACAAAACGTTTTTCTCCTTGATAAGATAAACATCCTCGATTAATTTGCAACCTTCTACGACAGAAAGGTGGTAAGAAGGTGGTAAAAAGTGGGAATAAGTGAGATACAAAATTGAGATACAAAATTGGCGACAAGTCTAATTATTTTCGTAGGGGTCCTAACTACCATATTCCGTTGATAAATCCTTATTACCCTTCAAATCCAGCGGAACCCTTAAATCGATCACTTTTCCCCTGACTAAATTATTCAATTATTAGAGTAAGATTTATGGAATTGCAATAAACGATGCATAGTGTAAAAGTAAATTTAATAAATGAGTTATTGTTAAGAAGCTACATCAAACCTGGGGGAAGGGGGTGTAATTTCTACATAATATTATTAAGTAGCTTACAGAGGTGGAGGGGGTATGAAATGATCAAAATATGGCCTACGTAATTATATGTGAGCGATCACGAATAGTCCTTCTAGACAAATCAAATAACTGACTTATATGGCACGAAATTATTAATTATGGAAAATAAAACACCTCATTTCTAAGACATCACAAAGTAGGTATTAATAGCTACCATGATTCCATAAACCATCTTATCCATTTATTGTGCTGAGAAAGACGAAAAACTATAGTTTTAAACTAATTACAACACTACAAATCTATAGCATTAATAGTATATAAAAACTATAGTATTACCAAAGCCTCGGTACTCATAATATAACCGACAAAACTGACGTATTTACAGTAGACTGCGAAAATTACTGATCTTAACCGGTCACTATCTCTCTATCCATGGGTTATAAACTCGTTATGGCAATTGGCACACTAGCTTACATAATATAATTCACACACAATTATATTCCCATTAAAGCATTAAGTTGACAATCCCCAGGAATAAGTTAGACAGCTAAAAAAGCAGGAGCTACAGAATAGACCGGAATGTAATGATGGCATTAATTCCTAACCTGTTTACTAGGAAAGTCAGGGCCCCTCCACCCTGAACTTCGGCTCCAGTGACTGTTATACTCTCACAAAACCACCCTGGGGATGCTCCCTCGTTGTTGTGTCCCAGCCTGATCTTCGGAGCTCTCCTAATGATACGGCTGATATCGTGAACTCGTTCGTCTGAAGTAGTTAGTTTCACTTTCTCTTTCATTCGAGGTATCACTTTCGCTTTCAACAAGACTAGATCTCAAAACATTATTAAAGTGTAAATGTAAAGTAAACTCCTCTCCTGACTAAAATACGTTATATACGAAAATACGTGTTGTAAAACAAGATTAACTCACGTCTCCTCTCTCGAACTTGTTGATACCAGTAGTAGACTTCCTCAACCACCTATCCCCCGTGTCCCCCCTCTCTCCTGCTACACACAAATACACGTCTGCATCAGTTCCAGCACCTGCTTTTTTACCTGTTGTCACTGCAACAGTGTACTGTACCACTGTGGGGGATAGTTTTAGTTACTTCAAGCTAATTTCATTTAATTTCATTCCGATTTTGTTTTTTTCATTTAAATTCATTTCAAATTTGTTTTAGGCGTGTTCTTCGGTCACTTAAAATTGTTCTTGATTCCTAGATGATTTTTTTGCAGGCTTTGGGAATACTCAATTTGGTACATAAACTTTAAAAGATAACAAATAAAACATCTGTTGGTCGAATTTTATATCTAATTGGAACTTAAACAGAAACTTAAAACCGGTCTTCTGTTCTGACTCAGCAGTTGAACGCAGTTGCAATCCAATGCACGTCACAATGGTTTTCTATCATTTCACTTGGCACTGCGTCCTCCACTGTGATTACCCAAAACGTGTCCTTGAACACAAGCCGTAAAGAAAAGTAACAACTGGTGGTGTCACAAACCCGCATTCCGCAATATTGATCCGTCTCAATGCTGCCCGGCCGGCACCCGTACCGTAGCTGATCCAATTCCATTGTTTTCCAGCGCTATGTTTTGCGACACCAGAGCAGGTTAAAGCACAGGGAGGCGGACCATTTTCACCAGATGGAACACTCAAGATCTTCAATTCACTAGCAAGGGAGGGCGTAACTAGCATCACAGTCATCAGACAGCCGAGCACCTTCATCTTGAAAAGAGTTGAAGAACAGAACGAAAACCAACCTCTTCTTAGATGTGTTGTGGTTGAAATGGTGACAAGTTTAACCTTTTATCAATTGTTTGTAGAGACTTTGACAGTTATGGAATGTCACATTGACAGATCGCCCAAGTTTAGTTGATCGATTTTATTGTTTAGAACAGCTCTGACATGTTAAATGACAAGTCTTGTGCCAGCTGCTATCCATATGGGTGGTATAAGCACCTTATTTCATTATTGTGATTGTAATGGAAACATGGCTACCGTATTCTCATAGAATAAAGGTTCGAAACATTTAAGGAGATTTACATGGAAGCAGCTGTTATCTTTTAGATAACTCAAAGAGTTATCTAAAAACCCCCAAAAGTACCTAACCAGGTAAGGGTGTGGGGTATTACCCCCTCCCCAAATATGTACTTACCAGGTAAGGGTGTGGGGTATTGCCCTCCGCTCACTGCCGGAAGTTCTCTTACAGTCTCGTTATCATCTTCACCCCTGTCCAGCCATCGTCCACATCTAAAGAGGGCCTTCCTCCCCGACTCTGGTTCGTACACTTGGACCTGAAATGGAATTTTTTGATATATTGTAGGTTTTAAAGATTTCTAATATTAGGACGGTCCTTAAACTGATGCACTAAAAATCCTAGGTATACGCACTGTAGTCCGATAAGTACTAATGTTCAACAAGCCTTGGATCTCGACTAAAACAAGCACATCCTATAAGTGATACCCTAAAATCTACCTCCTGATTTCTCCTCCACCATCCTCACCTTATCCAGATGCCACCCAGCAGCAGGACTGGAATCATCGTGCCATATCCTGATCTTGTAGAGAGCCCCCACAACAGGAGCACTGACTGTCAACTTGTCCAGAGATCCCCTCTCGAAGTTGTTGGATTTGTTGTCGAGTGATATAACGTCGGTCTGCCCTGTTTCTCCGTACATCTGAGGGACAAGGGTTTTAAGTGGAAATTCTTTAAAACTTTTCTGAGTAAAAATCTACATTTCATTTCAATATTCGCTTACTGTAAGCAATTATTACTTCACTGATTTACCTGTAAGGATACATTGCTGTCAGTCCCAGCAGCTCGTATATCACTGGTCCAAATCCACACCTCGTAGGTGGACTGTTTGGCTTGTTCTCTTCTAGCGGACAGTAGTTCACTCAACTCACGTTCTATCAAGCCGTCACCTAGAGTTGTTGCAACTTGTTACTTCATAATAAGAGTGTTTATAAATCAGCTGAATAAACGTTCAATAAATCGAGTGAGCTGTTACAAATCATCTGAAAATCCAACTTATGTTAAAATCAGGCAGTATAAGTAGCACCCCAAACCTTCGCTTTTAGCGAGCCACTTGTCACAGAGAAAGGTCTGACAAAGCCCCGCAGAAGGACACTCCACAGTGACCTTACTCAATTTCCAGCCTGCAGCAGAACCAGAGTCATCGTGTCCTATTACTATACGGTCTAGAGGGGTGAGGGGTGCTGCCTGAATCTCGAATTCGTCCTGTCTCCCACGCCTGGAAGGAGAGGATCAGGGGGTTTATTTGTGAAAACTCTAGAAAACTCTAGAAAATATTTGTTACACCATGTTATATACTTGCTTTCATTCAGCATAATACATTTCTTATGCTCATCATCTATTTATACCATCTATTTATGCTTATCTAACATGATAATCCCCTTTTTAAACTAAAAGCATGGCTAATCTAGACCTTTCTTGTTTTCCGTTGAACAAATCATACGATTAACATTTAACGATTTAGCCTGAACAGCTGGTGCCTAGTTTAGAATTATCTGTAACTGTATGTGAGATGATTTGAACATAAACTAACTTGAAAGCATTCAAAGTATCCCTTCTCAGGACGATCTTGCCACTGCTACTGTCGTCTGTGCTGTACATTATCAAGTGCACGTTCGCATCGGTACCTGCTCCTCTTTCGTTACAGGTGTAGGTGGTTACGATGTAGTTAACCCCTGATAATATCGAGCGGTTTTTTAATATTTTCCATACTTCTTTTTTGACAAGCAATGTTAAATGACAGTTGGCGTTGCTTGATCAACTTTAATGGAATGCAGCCAATGCGTGCTGGGACCCATGCGTTGCGCGGCTCAACTTAAATACACTAGCTGCCGAATTAGAGCATTGCACCATTAAAATGTTTTCGCGCGCTCTAATACATATCTTAATAAAATTTAAAATTATTTGCCAAATTATAACATGCGGATGAAACCTCGAATATTTGCTATTATTAGAGTTATTAGCACAGTCCGATAATGGCTATTATAATGACTACAGAGTATCGAAAAACTAAAATCTGTACCTTGTCCAGAAGGCTCATCAGCAGCTTCACCAGTCCACAGTTCGACTTGTATTTTGCCATCCCCCTCATCCTCTGCCAGCCACCGGTTGCAAGGAAAAACGTACGTTTCTTTGCCATCGTTCACAGATACCTAAGGGAAAGATTGTAAGTAGGTTTCCATAACATGGCCACTTTGTCTTTCTTTGATTTGCGATTGAATCAGAAATAATAATTATATTTATTTGAAATGTTATGCTCTACAAATACGCTGCAAAGTATTTTAGTTGATACTCACATTACAGCAGTACCAAGCAGGACTAGGCCCAGAGTTATCATGGCGGATCACAGCACGCTTCAAAACACCCAAATTAGGAACCTCTAGTGGGAACACATCCGTCTTGGCTCGCTCGAAGTTGTTGCGCGCATTATCCAGCCGCTTTTCTACTGTTTCACCTGGTTAAAGGAGAATTTCTTTACTGTTATCTGGTTAGAAGGTTCAAATAATCCATTGACTTACAAATGAGATGGATGTACTGACACTGATCCTGAGCAATGAGCATAAAGATTAAATATTTATCATCCAACTATTCACTGTGCAACTTTTTAAGGTATAAATGAGGAGATGTTTTCGTTATAAGATAGCACTGTACGCGTAATGTCAGGTTATGAAATATGTACTCGCATTTACATAATTTTACCTTATATACTCTAATATGTTTTTACTCTCGCGTTGATCACACTACTTTATTACCAGTGCAGTCTCTGTAAATCATTACGAGCCCCAGACTACAATACGAAAAGCTATCCCACATCAAATCAACAGTCAACGTGGAATGGCCTGGAATGCGCATGAAAAAGAAGTCACGTGACTTTTCTCTGAGCGGCAACTGGTCCTTCAATTTAAATCTCTCATAAATCATAAAATACTGCTTGATTAAAGGGACAGTATTCCGTGCACAAACTGCAACAGTATTGACACAAACAAAGGTCAATATAAATAGCAGGAACGAAATGGTACAAGGCGAAATAAAAAGTAGGGGACTAAAATAAAGGATTGTTTGTGCCATGGTTGGTGACAAGTAGGGTACTAAAATAAAGGATTGTTTGTGCCATGGTTGGTGACTCACCTAACTCTCCGAACATCTGTAAGTAGACATCTGCGTCAGTACCTGCACCCAACTTGTCGCCCGTAACCACCGTCACTATATACTTCACACCTGCAAATTGTGTTCAATCTATAAAACTATCCCGGGGGTCCCTACTTTTCTTCCCTAATGTCTAACCTTATTGGTCGGGCTTCTTGGATACGACTGTGAAAATATTACAACCTGGGTTAAATTTACCACCAAGAAACTGATCAATAATTTGTTCTAAATTCAAGCTGGACGAACTTACAAGCGCTAGCCCCAGTAGGGTCAGTGGACGCAGCAATATCCCTGACAACCTATTTAACTTACAAGCGCTAGCCCCAGTAGGGTCAGTGGACGCAGCAATATCCCTGACAACCTGTTTAACTTACAAGCGCTAGCCCCAGTAGGGTCAGTGGAGGCTACAATATCCCTGACAACCTGTTTAACTTACAAGCGCTAGCCCCAGTCGGGTCAGTGGAGGCAGCAATATCCCTGACAACCTGTTTAACTTACAAGCGCTAGCCCCAGTAGGGTCAGTGGACGCAGCAATATCCCTGACAACCTGTTTAACTTACAAGCGCTAGCCCCAGTAGGGTCAGTGGACGCAGCAATATCCCTGACAACCTGTTTAACTTACAAGCGCTAGCCCCAGTAGGGTCAGTGGACGCAGCAATATCCCTGACAACCTGTTTAACTTACAAGCGCTAGCCCCAGTAGGGTCAGTGGACGCAGCAATATCCCTGACAACCTGTTTAACTTACAAGCGCCAGCCCCAGTAGGGTCAGTGGACGCAGCAATATCCCTGACAACCTGTTTAACTTACAAGCGCTAGCTCCAGTAGGGTCAGTGGACGCAGCAATATCCCTGACAACCTGTTTAACTTACAAGCGCTAGCCCCAGTAGGGTCAGTGGACGCAGCAATATCCCTGACAACCTGTTTAACTTACAAGCGCTAGCTCCAGTAGGGTCAGTGGACGCAGCAATATCCCTGACAACCTGTTTAACTTACAAGCGCTAGCCCCAGTAGGGTCAGTGGACGCAGCAATATCCCTGACAACCTGTTTAACTTACAAGCGCCAGCCCCAGTAGGGTCAGTGGACGCAGCAATATCCCTGACAACCTGTTTAACTTACAAGCGCTAGCCCCAGTAGGGTCAGTGGACGCAGCAATATCCCTGACAACCTGTTTAACTTACAAGCGCCAGCCCCAGTAGGGTCAGTGGACGCAGCAATATCCCTGACAACCTGTTTAACTTACAAGCGCTAGCTCCAGTAGGGTCAGTGGAGGCTACAATATCCCTGACAACCTGTTTAACTTACAAGCGCTAGCCCCAGTCGGGTCAGTGGAGGCAGCAATATCCCTGACAACCTGTTTAACTTACAAGCGCTAGCCCCAGTAGGGTCAGTGGAGGCTACAATATCCCTGACAACCTGTTTAACTTACAAGCGCTAGCCCCAGTCGGGTCAGTGGAGGCAGCAATATCCCTGACAACCTGTTTAACTTACAAGCGCTAGCCCCAGTAGGGTCAGTGGACGCAGCAATATCCCTGACAACCTGTTTAACTTACAAGCGCTAGCTCCAGTAGGGTCAGTGGACGCAGCAATATCCCTGACAACCTGTTTAACTTACAAGCGCTAGCCCCAGTAGGGTCAGTGGACGCAGCAATATCCCTGACAACCTGTTTAACTTACAAGCGCTAGCCCCAGTAGGGTCAGTGGACGCAGCAATATCCCTGACAACCTGTTTAACTTACAAGCGCCAGCCCCAGTAGGGTCAGTGGACGCAGCAATATCCCTGACAACCTGTTTAACTTACAAGCGCTAGCCCCAGTAGGGTCAGTGGACGCAGCAATATCCCTGACAACCTGTTTAACTTACAAGCGCTAGCTCCAGTAGGGTCAGTGGACGCAGCAATATCCCTGACAACCTGTTTAACTTACAAGCGCTAGCCCCAGTAGGGTCAGTGGACGCAGCAATATCCCTGACAACCTGTTTAACTTACAAGCGCCAGCCCCAGTAGGGTCAGTGGACGCAGCAATATCCCTGACAACCTGTTTAACTTACAAGCGCTAGCCCCAGTAGGGTCAGTGGACGCAGCAATATCCCTGACAACCTGTTTAACTTACAAGCGCTAGCCCCAGTAGGGTCAGTGGACGCAGCAATATCCCTGACAACCTGTTTATCTCCCACATCATCGGCTAGCCAGTTGTTACAGTGGAAGTAATATTTGCTGTCCTCCGAGCTGATTGTCACTTTGTCTAGATGCCACCCTGGCCCAAACCCACTGTTATCGTGTTCTATCCTGGTATTATTTTAGGGTAACTGTTATGTAATCTGTAATGTCAACAGTGGCATACAAATATGAAGGTTAAAGTTTTAGATTTAATGGTTCTTCTTAAGTAGGTAACTAACTGAATTGTTCATAAATAATTATGATAGTTATATCGAGGCAGCTCGCTGGGTCACTCTTAGATAATATGTCAGTATTAAATAGCGGATGAAAGAAAAAAGATCTATCTGAACAAACAATGAAACCTTATTTTCTGGATGGGGTCGAGGTTGTTGGTTTTGATCTTGAATATGTCACTCTGGCCCCTCTCAAAAGTATCTGAACCGTTGCTGAGTTGTATTTTGGGTGTTCTACCCTTCTTACCGAACACTGTTATGAACACATTAGCATCTGTACCTGCTCCCCTTATATCTCCCGTTATTGTAGAGATAGTGTACACTGGGAGGGAGTTACAGTTGTAGTGACTAATAGTGACTAATAGTGACTAGTGTAGTAGTGACTAATAAAGTAACTAGTGTAGTAGTAGTGACTAATAAAGTAACTAGTGTAGTAGTAGTGACTAATATAAATAATGTAACTAGTGTAGTAGTAGTGACTAATATAGTGACTAGTGTAGTAGTAGTGACCAACAAGATATCAAGTTAAAAGTTGGTGATTAGTAGTGGAGTAAGTTCCAAAAAAGGTTTAATTTGAGGAATTTCAATTGCGAAACTAAAGCAGCAGAAGTGACATTCAGTGCTCTCAAGTTTTCCAAAATTTATAGATCTGGATACACATGAACCATATTTTCAGGTCATATTTTCCATATTTCCAGGCTATGATACAACTCACATTTCTTGAAGGGCACTTGCTTAGCTGGCCCCTTAATTTGAGAGCCCTTAGGCACAAGCTGTCTGTCTATCTTGCCATCTCCTCGCTGCAGAGACAACCACTGGTTACAGGGGAATGTCCAGGTTCTTCCGTTACATTCCACCGATACTTGCTCCAAGTACCAGGACTGCTGCTCTCCTATTCCGTCGTGCTGAGACGTTGGTAATTAATTAGTTGGTAATTAATTAGTTGGTAATTACTTAGTTGGTAATTAATTAGTTGATTAAAGCTATTGGGGTGGCTGTTCACTAATTGGCACCTACTTTTGCCTTATGAGTAATTCTAGTAAGTCGGAGAGAAATTAGACACATTTTTACTAAACTTGTTTTTCAAATAACGTTCAAGCTTTTTATGTCGTAGGATTTTATTACTCACGCTCCATTTAACTGGTAATTAATTACTAAATTAGCTGATCTAATTAAGTATCTTTACCTCCACATCAGCTTTAACCAGGTCCCCAATATCAGGACCGTACACAGTGAACATCAACTCAGATCCACGTGAGAATATGTCGTTATTCTCACTGTGAAGACGGCGTTTTGTCATCTTCCCCTTACTTCCGTACAGAGTTACAAACACCTGATAAATACGTTATATAAATACCTGAATACGTTATCATGTCATGTATTTCACTAGTTTTAGGTTAAAATAACAAGTTGAACGTTTGAACAAGCTTGACAATGAGGGCTTTATTTTGTACAATAATGATTTCTTAGTTTCTTTATCTTATCGCTCAATTTCAAATATAATGAATTATAGTTTTTCCTAATTACAATTAGTTAATATTAATAAGCTCATAAACATAATTTCAACTCATATTTGAACACCGATCAGTGCAGGTAATATAAGTGCACACTGCATAACTCGCTATTATATAGCCACTGTACAGTAATTACTGCAGGAGTCTGGATCAGTTTGTATTGCGTTGCCATGGCAACCTCCACAAATATCATGACTCAAGCTCTCTACTATATATATGACGTTACCTTGCGTGTAAACAGAAAGATGTCTTACACGAAATATTTGGACTTTGAGCAAACAATAATGAACCCCTGTCTCGCTCAAATTTTATGCACCATGATATTAATTATGCATATAATTATCAGCTATGTTATCTAAGTTTAAGTAGTTAAACAGTATGATAGCACTTAATAACTGCAACTCGTTAGTAGAGTCTGCAGTTGTGCCTTGTTAAGTTGTTAACGAGCACATACTACCGATCACTTACAATTGTACAATGCAATTGTACATTGTACAATACAACTGTGCTACAATAAATGTACATGTGCAATATAAAGTTGTACAGTGAAGTACAGACTTTCCAATATTTCAAATAAAAGTGCCACCTGCATGGCCCTGAATCGATTAGATTTGTATCTAGGAATGTGAGATCACCACAACTGGCTTTAACGAAGATTATTACATTGAGCGAGCAAAAAGAGGACAGAGTTAAAATGTAATTAGTAACTTGAAGGGTGATATTTAGTGAGCATGAACTAATAATTAAGTTAATGTAATAGTAAAGTCAAGGTGAAAAGTTGTTGGTGGCCAGGTATATTAGTAGTTTCTTAAACAGATAGATAAAATTCTAACTGTATGAAATGTTAAACTATTTTGGTGGTAAATAATCAAATTTCTCAATAACACCCGAAAGCGTTGTCATGGTTACCAAGAAAACAATACCTCTTATGACCAGTTGAGTATAAAATAGCAAATATTTTAACATCTAACACTCAAATCTGTCCAGGTATAAACTCACCCTAGCGTTGGTTCCAGCACCCTTCACATCTCCAGTCTTTACAGAAACATGGTACTCCTGACCTCCACTGCTGGTTACGCTCCTGTTGCTCCGTGCACTGCCCGCAGGTGACACTGGCCTGGAGCGTGGTAACGCGCCCTGTGGAATGTGGGGATATCATCTGGTTACCAAATATGGGTATATCATCTGGTAACCAAATATGGGTATATAATGTAAGCTTCTAAATATCTAGTTACCAAATTAACCTGGAAACATAGAGATGTAATAATTTAAAATTTAGATTAAAACATTCTTTTGCTGCACATTGATTGATACGGTACATTAAATTATGCTGTTAAAACACCTTACGTCACAGGTATTCTCTATACGCAGATGGTAACCTGGAACTTGTTTTTGTAATACTGCTGGAGATGGGGGTCGTTGAAGGAGTTATACTCTGGCATCAGGATATTCTTACCTCGCTCTACTCTCGGGTAGGATATCTTATTACTGTGCTTCTCCTCAACAGCCTGACAAATAGTGGGCAATACGATTAACAGTATCTTCAATAATATATGGATCCTTCAACAAGAGATATTTCCAGCGAGACGGTTAATCCTGTACATGAGGTGCCTTCCAATTTATAGTAAGGATATTTATAAATGGTATAAACTACTGAGGTTAACCTTGCCTAATTTTTCGTGGTATATGACTATTTGAAATTTGTAAAAATGTTTTGTAATTTAGAGAGGTGACTGAAAGCTATACTTGTGCGCCTCATAAATTAAAGGGCACTCAATAATGATATTGTACATTGGGATCCAAAACAATCAAATATGACCAACTAATGGTATTACACTATAAATACCAACAATTGAAATAGTAATTGCAAGACTAGTCTCATACATTGTTATTTGGCAATTGATATAATTACTAAAAACTGTCACTTATAATTTCACATATAAAACAGTATCAACTCCAGTTAGTAGTATAGTAAGTAGTATTATAATCACAACCTAGAATTATATTTACAACCTCTTTGACATTTAAAGCAGCTTAAAGTTCAAGTTCCAGATTCTTGGGACGATTATATTTCCAAGCAACAGTTAAATGTACCCCAAGACGGAAACACACAAGCAACTTCCATATCGGCCGAAACAAAAGCAAAACAGAGACTGGTCACACTAAGCCACATAGGGTCTCAGAGCAGTGAATACGAAGGCGTGCGCGCCCGGTGGGTCAGGTGAACCTAACATTTCGACGGATAACCCCGCCCTCTTAGCCCAGCGTGTGGCTCATTTGTTGACTTCAGCCATATCAGTCCCATAACAACAATAAAAAAGCTGCTGGTCACAAGACGCCTCATAGGGTTACAAGAGCAGAGATACGCCTTGGGCACGTGACTGAGTCTCTCAATTAATATCGTTCTTATTACTCACGAGCTATATTGAGCTATATAGCTATATAATATTACGATCATCAGCTAAATTCCCTAATCTTTATTATTTATATTTTATTAAAATATATATATTGTTTTTCCCAACACATCTACCCAATATCAACACAATATTGAGGTGTCTTTACGAAAATCAGTTTCGAAAAGTAAATATTTTTTCTCAAACTCCCGGTCCAGTCACAAGCTGGATGAGGAACCAAAAAAATCTGGTGCGATTATAAAAAAATATTAGTGGCTGTCAAATAGGCCAAAAGTGGAGTTATATGCAGCATCAAAAGCTTTATCATACCGATCTTGCAGCATAGGGCAAGCTAGAGTGTTGATCTCCAGATTGGTACAGGTAAACGTTGAATTTGTGCCTTTTTGAAGTTCTCAGTGAATTGTCTGCCCACATTTCTGAAATAAATTAAAATCAATAAGAATGATGATATTATTTTTTGGTTTTTAAAGATAGACTCATGTATGTCCAATATCTAATTTCCATATTCCATTATACACTCTAATGTGATGAATTAATTATTAAAGATCTAAATTGATAACAAGAATGATCACGTTATACAGCATTTTCATTTTAAAATGTGTAGATAAAAATGAATTCTCAAACAATATTTATCTAGAAAATGTATTGTGGATATATCTTTTAAAACTCTCGACATACCTTTAGGATTCTCCAAGGCAAGATGATTATCCGAATGTCTTTTTAGGACAATACTGCTTGGAACTTCAATATAAAGAGGATCTTCAACAATATAGCATTGTGAACCCATTCAATTGGCTTACATCAATCTTGGAACATTTTAACTAGGAGAATATAACAGATAACTATCTTGAAATTCTACTTTGAAGTAGATTGTACATAAAAACATTAAACATTGATTTTGGGAAATAATAGATTGGTTGACTAATGAAAAATAATGATAAAAAATAAATAATCTTTTGTAGATACTCCCTGTTTCTGCGTCTTGTTATCCTCTGGTCACTAGGGTTAGCTGACTAGTGACTCCCGGGGCGAGGAAATCACTAGGGTTAGCTGACTAGTGACTCCGGGGCTGAGGAAAATTACCGACTGCCAAGGTTTGATGCAGTGGCGTAACGAAGGGCCCCTAAATTCAAACTTTCAACCAGCAATCACTTTTTACAATATATACAATGCATATGTGAAATACTTCACATTTTAAAAATACATATGTCCATTGTCCAGTTTATACAACCTGGTTTAGAGAATGGCAATCTCATCAGACTTATGGTACGGGTCACATGAGGGGAGTGATTCCTTGTTAGATATACGGTTATCCATCAAGGGAGTCACATTTGTGTGGAAACAACACTCCTGTGTCAAGTCAAAAACATCCACAATGCAATTACACTCAGTTTGTTAAATAAAGACGGTTAACTATGGCAAAGGCTTCAGTGTCTGTAATTTTGACCATTTTAAAGGCTTCACCGTCCAATTCATCGCAACCCGTCTTTAAATTTGCTGGTAGAAGTAAGGTCAGTGTGTGAAATGTACTTTATTACATCCAATCTATTTGAGACCTGTTGTGGTGTCTTCAATTTTTGAATTTTGAAGCCTTGATGTCTTTAATTTTTGTTCATTTGAAAGCTTTGTCTTTATAAAGGTCGTCTTTTTGAAACAAACAGAGTGTTAATAGAATATCAAACTTGCCTGATGAAACTGATTAAAATTTCAGCATCCCCGCAATAGTGACTGTATCAAAATTGTATATGCCACAGCAAAATCTTCACAATACAAAGCTAAGCTATCAATTTTAATTGAATTACATGGCTTGGAGAAAAGTTTGAAGATTTTCAAACCAGAGAATAAGGCCAAAAGATATGGCCGATCTGTTGTGAATTATTATATGTTGTCAACTGTCTTCTGTGGTTAATTTTCATTTGTTGTCAATATTCTTCAGTTATCAATTATTGTCATAGGGAAAGGTTTAAAGCAGAACCAGAACAAATGACAAAGAAACCAACAAACATTTCTCGTGCATTGTATAACAAAAAAGACGCTGTATTTATATTTCCACTTTTTTTTATTTGAAAATTCAATTAATTATTATATATATAAATCAAGCGTTACATTTCAGCCATTCAAAATTACAATGACATATTTTGATAAACGAATTGATAAAAGGTACTGCAATATAAGTTGCTTAATGTTTGGCCGGATGACAACTAACTAAAAGAGAAAAATAAACTTGATTACATAATAATTTGACATACGTTGCATGCCACTTTTCGCGCGCGAAGCGCGCCCCGCCGAAGGCGGAAATAATAATATCTCTGATATTTGGATACGAAACATGTATCAAATAATAATTAATTCGGCTGAACCAGCACATAGCAAGAGCCACATTAACGTTGGGGCCGTCTACCAAATTTGAATGACATACAATAACAAAAAATCAAACATATCATAAATAATTATATATGGATTTTGTTCATTACAATTCCATCACAACTGATAGAAGAAAAAAGAAGGACAAAAAAGAAAAAAGAAGGACAAAAATGAAGGCTTTAGAAATTAGTTTGCATCTGTACATGTACAGTGTAGAGTCAGGTACTATTATAGCAATTAGCACTACTAGACGAGACTAGCACTACTATTAAAATGGTCTCACCGAAACACCCACAGCCAGAAACCATAGCAGACTAGCAAATAATCTGCAAGGAAATTTTCGATTTCGGAGGAAATTTTTGGTGCCAAAGAGGAAATTTATAAAGTCTACGATTTGACTTTTTTACCATGAATTTTTTGGGGTAAAGAGAAGATTTTCTAAAAAAATCCAAAATTGTCGACAAATGAAACAGGAAAAAACTAACAGTTCTTCGATCACGAGTCCAACTCCGCGCGCGTCTTGGTAGTTTATAAACCTACAATGCAATTACATGCTGAGCGCCGCCCGCAAACAATTACATTTTACATTTATTTATTACTAGATCAGTTAATTGACGGTGTCAATTCTTCGCAGCTCGGCGAGGCACAGTAGCGCATTACGCCGACGTTGCGAGAAGCATAATCGAGTGCACGGCGCGGCAGAGTAAGGCATCGTGCTACAATTACTACAGCCGAAATTTCAGAAGCAGAATAATTTTTATGGAAATTTCGGTCAGCGCAGTATACAGACCATAAATTGAACATTGCAAAACCAAAAACAAATTATAACGGGGAAACTTCAAAACCAGACCACATTGCATGGCACGTTCATGATTTGTAGGTTTACAACCTACCAGGACGCGCAACGAGTTGGACTCGTCGCGTCGACGGTCCTGATTATAATATAATAATATATGGAACAGATATTTTACGAGTATCACCCGCGTTAAGTTCATGATTTTTGATTGAGCGCGCGCCTTTGCGAACATCAGTACTATTGAGCGGAATAGCAGTGTATTAACAATCAAACAGTATTATGGTACGTAACGTGTAATTTAATTTAGCCGATTCATGTCGATCTCCTTGTTGGAATATGAAAATGAAAATATGAAATGAGTAAAAATTTGACGTATGTCGGAAACTTACTTTGTACTCGTTTAAATCTTTTCAAAGCGTTTTTTAAAACGATCACGAGTGCTACGCTACGAAAAAGCGCGCGCCGGGCTAGGCCATATTGACAATGGACTAGTAAAAATTGCCATGGAAGCATTTTGCATTTGCAATTTTACCCTTCGCACAGGAGGACTATAGTGCAAAGAAGCTAACTGCCGCTCACAAAAGCTAACTGCTGCATGCAGTGATGGGGGAACGTCATTGCATGGGGGTGATAGACAATTTCTAAACACATATTTGACAGATTGGATGAAATTTTTGCCCGGAAATTGTAGGTTTGTAAGTTCAAAGTTATAACCTACCAAAACGCGCGCCGAGTTGGACTCGTCAACAAATATTTTAAGAGCATCACCCGTTGGCGTTATACCCGGAAATTACTAATTAGTTAATTGACGATGGTATGAAACCAAATTGATATTGGGGTACTGGAAGTCAAAATCTCGAAGAAAATTGGAAAATCAAATTGTCCCAAAGTTTGTCCTTGTCGATCATACGTTGTATGACCCACCGCGCACGAGTGCACGGCTCCCCCTGTAGCGTTGAAACTCTACAGCGAAACGACAATGGGGGTCACGACGAGATACAAGTCTGTCCCATTTTCAGTTTTTGAAGATGAAATTTCCAGGACCGAAATTTTACAGTTTTGACCGAATTTCTGACCTGCAACACAGGAGGAGCTAAGTGCAAAGAAACTGTCACTAACTGCTACAAACTGCCACTAACTGCCACAAACTGCCACTAACTGCCACTAACTGCCACTAACTGCCACAAACTGCCACTAACTGCTACAAACTGCCACTAACTGCCACTAACTGCCACTAACTGCTACAATCGCGCCCACGCATTTGCGCGCGACAGTAGCAGTTACTAGTTAGTGGCAGTTAGTGGCAGTTAGTGGCAGTTTGTAGCAGTTAGTGGCAGTTTTTATGCGCGTCGGGATTTCAAATCGAGCGCTCATCAATTTTTATAATAGCAAGTCCGCAGTTCACATAGCCATGTGCCTACGCGTACTGCGTGACGCGCTTGTTTCACGGCGGTCGCGCGCTACTGCAAGCGAGAGGGCTCTGGTTAGAGCAAAGTCCGCAGCGTTTAGAGCTGCATTGTTGATTATTGGGCAGCGCTCAGCCTGTCATTCCGCCGAATCTCTATTCATTAATGAACATGATAGCCTGAGGTTCCCAGGTAACATTGTTGACTAAACCAGACTGTGCACGTTGTGGCTGTGCTAAATGTCAAATGTTGCAGATAGCGTATACGTTTTTTAAACTATGTTTTGATTTGATTTGACTTGACTTAACTTGTAGTAAACGGTCGGCCGTTTTACAACACGGCAATATGACTGCTTGTGTTAGTTTCGACACTAAATATTTTGTTCTCGCTGCATGAGTATATAAATGTTTGATATGAATTATGAAATGAGAAGTCGTGTATTATGTAATATAATAGATTCAGAAGACTCGTGAATGTGCAAGTATATGAATATTTATATTATATTTATATCATATCCATTGAATTATATTCATGGGACCAGCAAAAGCTCACAGCTAACAGCATTTATTTTTATTTATGATAAGATGATAAGTTCATTATGAGCAATTTTTAATTTAGTTCGTATCAGGCTAGAACTCTAGTAATCGAGTTTTATTTGTTAATAAAAAAAACTTCTCTACGGTATTAGGAAAACTGCTGTGATAGACCGGAGCGCAGCAAAAAATTTAATAGCTTGTCCTGGACCGAATTCTACCAAATATTTACTACAAGTATGACACTTTTCGGATTTAGAAGGGTGCTGTCCAGACTATGAGTATGTTAACGGTGCGCGGTGATATCATTGAAGCTAAAGTCGGCACTACAAATTAAAGTAAATTATAATTTCGTCCATTAGACAGAAGAGTACCATGTCAGGAATTGGAATAGCTGTTGTTGTTGTTGTTGATGATGGCAACTGATAATACTTCACCAAAAACGAACGACTTATATACCACATTTCAATCGTAATCATTTATTTCATTGAGCAATCAATATTATTCTACTACTTGGAAGGAGTTTCTAGATGTCATGGACACGTGGTGTGACGGCGCAACAAAGAAGAAGATACTTTAATTTCGCAGTACACGTTCTACCGAGAGAAAAGAGGCTTATTCTCTACTGACGCTGCCTCAAGTTTTAGCCAAGATTCTGACGGTCTAGTCTCTTGGTGGAGCAACTTCGGTTGAGAGGTACCCGAACTACAGAGTTTTCCAATGAAAGCGCTGTCGCAATCGACATCAGCCTCACCCTGTGAGACGAATTGGAGCTTGTACGACTGGGTGATAAACAAAAAAAGAAACCGCCCCACAGTTAACAAGCAGCGAGACCTTATTATTATTTATGTTATTATATTTATGTTATTATATTTATGTTAACACAAGTTTGCGTCTTATGAAAAATTCACGAATTAAGGAGCAATAATTTTATTATTATTTGCTTATTGCTATACTAGTGACTTGTTTTTATTCATTGTTGTTTATTTACTGTCTAATTCCGACAACATAGTTTTATCTCATTGTATCCATTTAAAGTTAAAAACGGACATTAAAATGAACGCTCGGAGCCCGGAGGCATTCAAACGTTTACGTACGGGCGTTGACTTGAACGTAAATGGGCAGACTATTTAACTTTAAGGTTAAACGGATATTAATATATGTACGCTATGCCCTAGCTGGGGCCTCTTCTCAGACTCTCGAGCGTTCAATTTGAATTGGTGTCGAATTAAAATTAAAGTTAATTAAAGTTCAATAAGATAAACTTATCATTGCTGGTTTGATTTTGGAACCTTCTCTAGACCTAGTAATTTTGGATTCGTAAGTTATGTGCGAGAATAGCTTCCCAGTCCCACGTCAAAGTGATTTATAGATTATCCTTATTTTTAAGGGAATCGTTAGGTATTCGTATACTTATAGTATAGTTTTATTATTACACGTACGTGACCAATATTATTCCCCGCGCGATGTTATTACAAATTAGATTCTCTTTCACTTTGATCAGTTTCTTTCAAAAACAGATTCGCGCGTCAAATATATTTAGTTTGCGCGCTTTTGGTACTCCCAAAAGTACGTCAAAATGCAATTCTGTGAATTGCATTATTATAAATTTATAGTCATAGGTAATAGGCTCCATGTCATTGTCCACAGGACTGGTCACCGTTAACCTTGTTTAACTTAAACTGGTCGGAAAACGCGGATGTGTTATGAAAAATAATGTTTATCGCTTTGCCATTCGGCCGGTAGAATTAGATCAGAAAATCATGCGGATACCGATAAGACGATAAAACAGTTATCGAATTTTATACCTTTACCTAAGGCTAATGGTGATGCAACGCTAATGGAATACCTTGATCAGAAAGAAGTAAGAACTTTTGCTTTTGGCAAATCTAACAACCACGGAAATTTTCAGCGACATCAACGCTAAAATCGGAAACGATTTTCACTTCAAGATCTACTTAGAGAAAGTAATGACATGTCGGTGGGGATCGCGACGTGATACAAGTAGTATAGTATGGTATTTACCTTAAGTTATGGAACTGCTGAAGGTAATTCGTTAGAAGGCTTACATCTCGATCCCGGGGTGCGTATAGAAGAAAAACATTATTTATAGTCTTGGACACTTATAACTAGCTGATAGCACAGACTACGTTTTTGTTAGGAAGAATTAGGGTCCGCAAAAGATGACAGTCAGGATAAGTTCTATGTCTGTCATGTACAATATATTATTATAGGAGAAACACTATTGTATAGAGAATATGCTATAGAAAGATATCATGTACATAAAGGTAAGTATACTTATTGGTAGAATTGTGGAACACAACAAGAAAATTGAGAATAATCTTGTGCGAGGGTAGGGACCCAGATGGCGTTTCTAACCCAAATAAACTTTAAGGAGACTTCTCATCAGTAGCCGCACCTCCTTAATCGGTTTCTGAACTGGAATTATATGGGCTTCCAGACGGCCAGACCGAGTATTACCATCCCATCCTTCTAGAGTTCATCACAAGTAGCACCCACCTTGAAGATCTTTGACACCCAGACACACCCCATTGGCGAACAAACTTTGGATATAATCTTACATGCTCCCGAAGGAATCCCTGGTTTATGGTCTTTCTCCTCGTCACTAGCACTTTCGCTAGAGTCACCAGCCCTTTCACTGGAGTCATCAGCCCAATCATTGAAGTGTACAGAAGTACAGTTGTGTGTTAGATCAATTTCTTGGTCTAACATTTAATACAAATTCGCACGTGTGCACTCAATGCAGTTCTGGTCACGTACCGGTAACTTTAGTCTTTAACTTAAACTGTTTGGAAAACAGATGTGTACATGAAATATATTAATGTTTATCAGCCGGTAAAGTATTTGGAGGGAAAAATCTCACATACACCAGACGAAAAATTTGAATGATTGGAGTTACTTTTACTTATCATGTCTAAATATTAATAAGGTTTACTGGCTCAGTTTTTGAATGTATGGGAATGAAAATAATTTCACTCGAATTTCGACAGATCTTATACTAACTTGACTGTACTTGTAGCAAACCGCATGACGTTTATTGATCATCAACTTTCAATAGTTCAAAGGTATTTTCATCCATAATTAATGATGACACATATATCTGTTAATGCTCGATACTTCATTCCGTGTACTATACAGTGTACACAATTACGTAGAGATGCTGTACTGATAGACATTGCGGATGCTGACCATTATACGATAATGAGACTAACATATTTTTTCATTAAATACCTAAATTATTAGCATTTAAAATATTTTCTGCTGACACGTGCATGCACGCGCGCTAAAACTCTTCTAACTCATCTAGAACAAGTAAAATTGCGGGAAACGATGGAGTGTCGACGTGTTAATATTTCAAATCTGATTAACGTTCCTTTACCTTATGTTCCGAACGTTAAATCTTTTAGCGAACGCGTTCACAAACTATTTTTAGTGAACGTTCCGTACGTTCACTACAACTAAGCCGGGTGTCTATCAAAGTAAATACTCATACTTTGACAATGACATCATATTTGCGGACCCTAATTCTTCCTAACAAAAACGTAGTCTGTGCTATCAGCTAGTTATAAGTGTCCAAGACTATAAATAATGTTTTTCTTCTATCCGCACCCCGGGATCGAGATGTAAGCCTTCTAACGAATTACCTTCAGCAGTTCGGTTCACGTACTGTAGTGCGACACGTACTCTAGTGCTACATGTACCCTAGTGCGAAACCTCCAAGATCGACACTGTCGCAGTAGAGTACGCTACCTGGATCGTAGTGCGACACGTACCCTAGTGCGACAGAGAAATTTCAAGGCCGACACTGTCGCACTACAGTGCGCTACCTGGACTGTAGTGCGACACGAACTAAAGTGCGACAAAACACTTTACGCAATAAAAATTTGACTTTCCATTTTTAAGTTTTAATGACAAGAGTGTAGTCGTGTATGAGTAAATATGGGGTTAAATATAAAATCAAAGATTACAATCCACGAAGATTAGGTCCACGAAGATTAGGTCCACGAAGGCAATAGCACCGATCATCTTAAAGTACTTCCGTACTGCTGAGTTCTCTGCGTTGTATTCCGGGACTAGGTCATGTTGCTGCATCTTCCTCCAAAGTGCTTGCTTGTGGTGGAAGAAGCATCCTCTCTTGGTAGTATACAGGTTGTCTCCACAGCGTTTATCAGGGCTCTCTCGTAGTCACTCATGACAGATTGAGGGTCGACTCCAAAAGCAAGGAGCTCATCCAAGAGGGCTTCATAATGTCCAACAGCATCAGCAATTAGGTGTTTCGTAGGGAGGTCAGTATCGGAAGCTTTCCGTTTCATATGCTGCTTTGCTGTGTGGACAGAGTTTGCTGCAGGAGTAGGAGGGTGGGAATAAGTCTTCGTACTGGTCACAGTAGTGTCGTTCATCAGACTGAGACGTCCGGAGCAGATCTTCCCAGTGGATCGCCAGTAGGTCCTGTCGTCGCGCTTCTAATTATCCAGGCAGTAGCGGTATCCGTCGTGGATAACGTTTCTTGAACCAGTAGTGCGTCCAGGAATGGAGGTGATTGAAGAATACATGTTGATGTTGTTCGATGCTTTGGTAGAATCATCGTGACTTTATATATGGCCCAAGAATATGAACTTGTTATCCAAATCGGAGATATACCTTCATACGATACGTGTGATAGGAATGAGGATCATATGCTGCTTAAGAGTTACCCGGTGGATCACACACTGCATACGTGGCTTGAACTGACCCGAAGGAATTGTGCTAAGATGAGAAGTATGTATCATACGTAATTTTCAAAGTATCGTACAAGTACGTACTTTTAAAATACTGCGGAAAAGTACGCAGATACAATAATGTAGTGCACGTGTCGGCAGCTAGATACAGCTAGACTGATGAAGTTTGACAGCGGTATCGCCCTGAGAGAACTCCAGCATTACAGGCTAAATGTGGACAGCGAGGGGCTCAATTTATACACCGAAGTGGATTCGTTGCAGAATCTACCAAATCCTATGTTGTATTGGAGATACTATAGCCCACAGAGTTATGAGGTTCTCCATTTGATCGCTAGAAAAGTTTTTAGTGTTCTGACTTCTTCCTCAGTTTGTGAACAAAATTTTAGAGACATGGAGTATATATCTACTGCAGTAGAAGACTACGCACTAAGCCTGAGAGATTCAACAAATTGATCTACATCTACTCTAATGCAAAACTGAAACGTTAAAGCTGAAAGTAAATTTGATCTGTTGAAATGATGATGCTAGAAAGTTCATTGTTTTTTGTTTTGATGAAATGATGAAGCTTATTAAACTTTCTTTGTTATCTGCGATTGAGTGTTTCTATTATCTCCATGAATATGGCTTTCAAAAGCATCATGACAATGAAATTTCAATCGTGGAAGTCGGGAGTTTCCAATAAATAAAACGTCGGATCTAAAAAACGTTACATCGCGCCTGTGAAAATAAGTTTGAAAATTTTTTGAATCGTACACTGAGGTATCATACGTACTTTTCAAAATAAAGTACAAGTACGTACTTTTCGCCCGGTATCATACATACTTCTCATCTTAGGAATTGTGATCAGTGGATCACTTCGAAACACGTGATGTGAACCGACGAATCGTATTCGCAAGATCAATTCGAAATAAGTGACGTGAACCGACCCGACGAATCACTTACCTAATGGTCCATAAGAAGGATAGGATGTGACCTGAGCTTGGAAATAAGTCAGGATATTTTGTCGCAGTAGAGTACGCTACCTGGATGGTAGTGCGACACGTACCCTAGTGCGACAGAGGGTGTTTTTGTCGGACTTCGCACTAGAGTACGTGTCGCATTACAGTACGTGTCGCACTACAGTAAGATTACCATTTCTCTAAGTAGATCTTGAAGTGAAAATCGTTTCCGATTTTACTTTTAGCGTTGATGTCGCTGAAAATTTCCGTGGTTTTTAGATTTGCCAAAAGCAAAAGTTCTTACTTCTTTCTGATCAAGGTATTCCATTAGCGTTGCATCACCATTAGCCTTAGGTAAAGGTATAAAATTCGATAACTGTTTTATCGTCTTATCGGTATCCGCATGATTTTCTGATCTAATTCTACCGGCCGAATGGCAAAGCGATAAACATTATTTTTCATAACACATCCGCGTTTTCCAACCAGTTTAAGTTAAACAAGGTTAACGGTGACCAGTCCTGTGGACAATGACATGGAGCCTATTACCTATGACTATAAATTTATAATAATGCAATTCACAGAATTGCATTTTGACGTACTTTTGGGAGTACCAAAAGCGCGCAAACTAAATATATTTGACGCGCGAATCTGTTTTTGAAAGAAACTGATCAAAGTGAAAGAGAATCTAATTTGTAATAACATCGCGCGGGGAATAATATTGGTCACGTACGTGTAATAATAAAACTATACTATACCTAAGTATACGAATACCTAACGATTCCCTTAAAAATAAGGATAATCTATAAATCACTTTGACGTGGGACTGGGAAGCTATTCTCGCACATAACTTACGAATCCAAAATTACTAGGTCTAGAGAAGGTTCCAAAATCAAACCAGCAATGATAAGTTTATCTTATTGAACTTTAATTAACTTTAATTTTGAATCGACACCAATTCAAATTGAACGCTCGAGAGTCTGAGAAGAGGCCCCAGCTAGGGCATAGCGTACATATATTAATATCCGTTTAACCTTAAAGTTAAATAGTCTGCCCATTTACGTTCAAGTCAACGCCCGTACGTAAACGTTTGAATGCCTCCGGGCTCCGAGCGTTCATTTTAATGTCCGTTTTTAACTTTAAATGGATACAATGAGATAAAACTATGTTGTCGGAATTAGACAGTAAATAAACAATAATGAATAAAAATAAGTCACTAGTATAGCAATAAGCAAATAATAATAAAATTATTGCTCCTTAATTCGTGAATTTTCCGTGGTTTTTAGATTTGCCAAAAGCAAAAGTTCTTACTTCTTTCTGATCAAGGTATTCCATTAGCGTTGCATCACCATTAGCCTTAGGTAAAGGTATAAAATTCGATAACTGTTTTATCGTCTTATCGGTATCCGCATGATTTTCTGATCTAATTCTACCGGCCGAATGGCAAAGCGATAAACATTATTTTTCATAACACATCCGCGTTTTCCAACCAGTTTAAGTTAAACAAGGTTAACGGTGACCAGTCCTGTGGACAATGACATGGAGCCTATTACCTATGACTACAAATTTATAATAATGCAATTCACATAATTGCATTTTGACGTACTTTTGGGAGTACCAAAAGCGCGCAAACTAAATATATTTGACGCGCGAATCTGTTTTTGAAAGAAACTGATTAAAGTGAAAGAGAATCTAATTTGTAATAACATCGCGCGGGGAATAATATTGGTCACGTACGTGTAATAATAAAACTATACTATACCTAAGTATACGAATACCTAACGATTCCCTTAAAAATAAGGATAATCTATAAATCACTTTGACGTGGGACTGGGAAGCTATTCTCGCACATAACTTACGAATCCAAAATTACTAGGTCTAGAGAAGGTTCCAAAATCAAACCAGCAATGATAAGTTTATCTTATTGAACTTTAATTAACTTTAATTTTGAATCGACACCAATTCAAATTGAACGCTCGAGAGTCTGAGAAGAGGCCCCAGCTAGGGCATAGCGTACATATATTAATATCCGTTTAACCTTAAAGTTAAATAGTCTGCCCATTTACGTTCAAGTCAACGCCCGTACGTAAACGTTTGAATGCCTCCGGGCTCCGAGCGTTCATTTTAATGTCCGTTTTTAACTTTAAATGGATACAATGAGATAAAACTATGTTGTCGGAATTAGACAGTAAATAAACAATAATGAATAAAAATAAGTCACTAGTATAGCAATAAGCAAATAATAATAAAATTATTGCTCCTTAATTCGTGAATTTTTCATAAGACGCAAACTTGTGTTAACATAAATATAATAACATAAATAATAATATTAATAAGGTCTCGCTGCTTGTTAACTGTGAGGCGGTTTCTTTTTTTGTTTATCACCCAGTCGTACAAGCTCCAATTCGTCTCACAGGGTGAGGCTGATGTCGATTGCGACAGCGCTTTCATTGGAAAACTCTGTAGTTCGGGTACCTCTCAACCGAAGTTGCTCCACCAAGAGACTGGACCGTCAGAATCTTGGCTAAAACTTGAGGCAGCGTCAGTAGAGAATAAGCCTCTTGTCTCTCGGTAGAACGTGTACTGCGAAATTAAAGTATCTTCTTCTTTGTTGCGCCGTCACACCACGTGTCCATGACATCTAGAAACTCCTTCCAGACATCCTGATTCGTGTGTTTATCATATCCCTGATATATAAGCCGGGTGAACACAAAACCCTACTGAATGTAGGGGGGAATGGAGCTCGAGCCACCTTTTGTTGGCAAGACTAATCATATCGCTTTTATAGTTCAATTGCGAAAAGCAAAATTTGCTAACTTTAAGGTGAACAGATAATATTTGTAATAAATTACACCGATGAAACCAACAGGAATCTTAAGACTATTGTCTGAAAATCTAAGCAAGACTATTATCGGCTCGAGAATTGAGCATAAATAGTCGACTTCTATCCAGAAACCTAGGAGAATCAGGGGACATCCTGTTGTCAATTTATGGGAGGTCGACTTTACTGCTTTGATCACAGACGTCCGATACAGCAGCGGAAGCGCAAGATCTGCTGATGAGCAATTCCGTCGGTCTGTACCTAATCAATGACGGCTAAACTAGGTAAATTTGCGCATGAACCTTTCAATATTATAGATTATACTTTTCCGAGCCACCGAATTGAGCCTGTATTGTTCTATGGCTGAGACCCATTGGATATCGGTTAGTAGCTGTCTGAAAACTATAAGCGTATTAATGGCTGTTACAGTAGGCCCTCAACAGTTGAATACCATCCCCAAGCCAACAGTGATGATTAGTCGAAGCATAATGAAACTAGCCAAGTATTTAGCGAGACACAATGATGAACTGGCCGATCAAGCACTTTTTGGGATTCCCAGCATAAAATAACAACACCTGTTTCCAAACAGTTAAAGTTAAAGATTATAAACTTACCGTTGCCTAATTCTGAGAACATGGAACGCACACGTGCCAATATGATTTTACGCGCGAATTACCCAGAATTAACTGAAACTGAATGCTGAAAGAGAATCTTATCGCGTCGCGCGGGGAATAATTTTGGTCACGTACATCATTTTGTGTTCCCTTTTAAATACAATTACCAGTGCAGAGAGTAGTTTCAGAATCAGAAACGCAAATTCAACTTGCAAAGATTAATTTACCTGGGTAACCTCGCTCAGGCTTTTGTATTTATTAAGTTAAACACATTGATTTAACATTGAACATATTATGGCGATTAAAAATATGCCTATAGCAGATAGGGCGGAATGACAGGTTCAGCAACGCCCAGGAATTACAAGCAGCAAATTCTGCTACTGCTAGTGCTATCAGTATCACGGAGAATCGAAGCAAATATTATAGTGGTACCGTGGCATGTCCATTCTGGGTCAGCGTTGTATATACTTATATATGTTGCATGGATAAGTCCCTGCTTGCTGTTGGCGTTGCTGCGGCGAGGCTGGCTGGAATAATTGTCGGAGAACTCTTTGGCTTCGTACTCTCTTCACTTCTTTCTCCGCACAAAACTGTTCAATCCGTGGGAGGCCCTGTTATTCAAATAAAGTTCTGAACCCTTAATCAAGCGTTTAGTTCTAAAACTTTGGTAATGGAAATTGTAGTTTTGTAGCTTTTCTCATAACTATCGTCCTATCGAACTGATGATCAATAAACATCACGCGGTTTGCTACAATCAAGTTAGTATAAGGAGTCGTTTACATATCAGCAGAGGGGTCTTCCAAATTGCAAATGATTACGATTGACCATATAATATTGTAATTTTGGCACAATAGCACAATACTAATAGCGATACCCGGATTTAACATTTAAACAATTTGTAATCGTATTGCCATGCAGTGTTTGTGTAACTGTAGTACTAGTTGGTAATCGCTTTTCTTGTCAAAAAGTTAATATTTGTTTCCTTCGATAGTAAATTATTTTGTCCCAAATTCATATATTTTCTAATAATACAAAATTGTTTTTAGACCAATTATACAATGTCAATAAGTCATGTGGCATGTAAGGCGCCAAAGACAAATTGCTAAAAGGCTCGGCGCAACTGCAGAAAACTGCTACTAACTGCCACAAACTGCCACTAACTGCTACAAACTGCCACTAACTGCTACTAACTGCCACTAACTGCTGCAAACTGCGCGCGCAGTGCGTGGGCGCGATTGTAGCAGTTAGTGGCAGTTAGTGGCAGTTAGTGGCAGTTTGTAGCAGTTAGTGGCAGTTTGTAACAGTTAGTGGCAGTTTGTGGCAGTTAGTGGCAGTTTGTGGCAGTTAGTGGCAGTTTGTAGCAGTTAGTGACAGTTTCTTTGCACTTTGCTCCTCCTGTGGCAACCAATTAACCAATCAACTATAAATGGCATATGACACGATTGAGGTGCTGGAAGTTTGATTCCGGTCGGAGGAAGCTCACAGCAGAAAGCTTAACAAGACAAAAATTTGTATTTTCCAAATGCTGTCCCATTTTCAGATATGAAAATTTCTGAACACAAATTTGACAGATTGGATGAAATTTATGCCCAGAAACCTATTAATCAGTTAATTGATGATGGTATGAAACCAAATTGGGGTACTGGAAGTCAAAATCTCGAAGAAAATAGGAAAATCATATTGTCCCATAGTCTGTCCCATTTTCAGTTTTTGAAGATGAAATTTCCAGGACCGAAATTTTACAGTTTTGACCGAATTTCTGACCTGCAACCAATTAGTCAATCAACTATAGATGGCATATGACACGATTGAGGTGCTGGAAGTTTGATTCCGGTCGGAGGAAGCTCACAGCAGAAAGCTTAACAAGACAAAAATTTGTATTTTCCAAATGCTGTCCCATTTTCAGATATGAAAATTTCTGAACACAAATTTGACAGATTGGATGAAATTTAAGCCCAGAAACCTATTAATCAGTTAATTGATGATGATTTGAAACCAAATTGGGGTACTGAAAGTCAAAATCTGGAAGAAAATTGGAAAATCATATTGTCCCATAGTCTGTCCCATTTTCAGTTTTTGAAGATGAAATTTCCAGGACCGAAATTTTACAGTTTTGACCGAATTTCTGACCTGCAACCAATTAGCCAATCAACTATAAATGGCATATGACACGATTGAGGTGCTGGAAGTTTGATTCCGGTCGGAGGAAGCTCACAGCAGAAAGCTTAACAAGACGAAAATTTGTATTTTCCAAATGCTGTCCCATTTTCAGATATGAAAATTTCTGAACACAAATTTGACAGATTGGATGAAATTTATGCCCAGAAACCTATTAATCAGTTAATTGATGATGATTTGAAACCAAATTGGGGTACTGGAAGTCAAAATATCGAAGAAAATAGGAAAATCATATTGTCCCATAATCTGTCCCATTTTCAGTTTTTGAAGATGAAATTTCCAGGACCGAAATTTTACAGTTTTGACCGAATTTCTGACCTGCAACCAATTAGTCAATCAACTATAGATGGCATATGACACGATTGAGGTGCCGGAAGTTTGATTCCGGTCGGAGGAAGCTCACAGCAGAAAGCTTAACAAGACGAAAATTTGTATTTTCCAAATGCTGTCCCATTTTCAGATATGAAAATTTCTGAACACAAATTTGACAGATTTGATAAACTTTTTGCCCAGAAACCAATTAGTCAGTTAATTGATGATGGTATGAAACCAAATTGGGGTACTGGAAGTCAAAATCTCGAAGAAAATAGGAAAATCATATTGTCCCATAGTCTGTCCCATTTTCAGTTTTTGAAGATGAAATTTCCAGGACCGAAATTTTACAGTTTTGACCGAATTTCTGACCTGCAACTAATTAGCCAATCAACTATAGATGGCATATGACACGATTGAGGTCCTGGAAGTTTGATTCCGGTCGGAGGAAGCTCACAGCAGAAAGCTTAACAAGACGAAAATTTGTATTTTCCAAATGCTGTCCCATTTTCAGATATGAAAATTTCTGAACACAAATTTGACAGATTTGATGAAATTTTTGCCCAGAAACCAATTAGCCAGTTAATTGATGATGGTATGAAACCAAATTGGGGTACTGGAAGTCAAAATCTGGAAGAAAATTGGAAAATCATATTGTCCCATAGTCTGTCCCATTTTCAGTTTTTGAAGATGAAATTTCCAGGACCGAAATTTTACAGTTTTGACCGAATTTCTGACCTGCAACTAATTAGTAAATCAACTATAGATGGCATATGACACGATTGAGGTGCTGGAAGTTTGATTCCGGTCGGAGGAAGCTCACAGCAGAAAGCTTAACAAGACGAAAATTTGTATTTTCCAAATGCTGTCCCATTTTCAGATATGAAAATTTCTAAACACAAATTTGACAGATTTGATGAAATTTTTGCCCAGAAACCAATTAGCCAGTTAATTGATGATGGTATGAAACCAAATTGGGGTACTGGAAGTCAAAATCTGGAAGAAAATTGGAAAATCATATTGTCCCATAATCTGTCCCATTTTCAGTTTTTGAAGATGAAATTTCCAGGACCGAAATTTTACAGTTTTGACCGAATTTCTGACCTGCAACCAATTAGTCAATCAACTATAGTTGGCATATGACACGATTGTGGTGCTAGAAGTTTGATTCCGGTCGGAGGAAGCTCACAGCAGAAAGCTTAACAAGACGAAAATTTGTATTTTCCAAATGCTGTCCCATTTTCAGATATGAAAATTTCTGAACACAAATTTGACAGATTTGATGAAATTTTTGCCCAGAAACCAATTAGCCAGTTAATTGATGATGGTATGAAACCAAATTGGGGTACTGGAAGTCAAAATCTGGAAGAAAATTGGAAAATCATATTGTCCCATAATCTGTCCCATTTTCAGTTTTTGAAGATGAAATTTCCAGGACCGAAATTTTACAGTTTTGACCGAATTTCTGACCTGCAACCAATTAGTCAATCAACTATAGTTGGCATATGACACGATTGTGGTGCTAGAAGTTTGATTCCGGTCGGAGGAAGCTCACAGCAGAAAGCTTAACAAGACAAAAATTTGTAATTTCCAAATGCTGTCCCATTTTCAGATATGAAAATTTCTGAACACAAATTTGACAGATTGGATGAAATTTATGCCCAGAAAACTATTAATCAGTTAATTGATGATGATTTGAAACCAAATTGGGGTACTGGAAGTCAAAATCTCGAAGAAAATTTGAAAATCATACTGTCCCATAGTCTGTCCCATTTTCAGTTTTTGAAGATGAAATTTCCAGGACCGAAATTTTACAGTTTTGACCGAATTTCTGACCTGCAACCAATTAGCCAATCAACTATAAATGGCATATGACACGATTGAGGTGCTGGAAGTTTGATTCCGGTCGGAGGAAGCTCACAGCAGAAAGCTTAACAAGACGAAAATTTGTATTTTCCAAATGCTGTCCCATTTTCAGATATGAAAATTTCTGAACACAAATTTGACAGATTGGATGAAATTTATGCCCAGAAACCTATTAATCAGTTAATTGATGATGGTATGAAACCAAATTGGGGTACTGGAAGTCAAAATCTCGAAGAAAATAGGAAAATCATATTGTCCCATAGTCTGTCCCATTTTCAGTTTTTGAAGATGAAATTTCCAGGACCGAAATTTTACAGTTTTGACCGAATTTCTGACCTGCAACCAATTAGTCAATCAACTATAGATGGCATATGACACGATTGAGGTGCTGGAAGTTTGATTCCGGTCGGAGGAAGCTCACAGCAGAAAGCTTAACAAGACGAAAATTTGTATTTTCCAAATGCTGTCCCATTTTCAGATATGAAAATTTCTGAACACACATTTGACAGATTTGATAAACTTTTTGCCCAGAAACCAATTAGTCAGTTAATTGATGATGGTATGAAACCAAATTGGGGTACTGGAAGTCAAAATCTCGAAGAAAATAGGAAAATCATATTGTCCCATAGTCTGTCCCATTTTCAGTTTTTGAAGATGAAATTTCCAGGACCGAAATTTTACAGTTTTGACCGAATTTCTGACCTGCAACTAATTAGCCAATCAACTATAGATGGCATATGACACGATTGAGGTCCTGGAAGTTTGATTCCGGTCGGAGGAAGCTCACAGCAGAAAGCTTAACAAGACGAAAATTTGTATTTTCCAAATGCTGTCCCATTTTCAGATATGAAAATTTCTGAACACAAATTTGACAGATTTGATGAAATTTTTGCCCAGAAACCAATTAGCCAGTTAATTGATGATGGTATGAAACCAAATTGGGGTACTGGAAGTCAAAATCTGGAAGAAAATTGGAAAATCATATTGTCCCATAGTCTGTCCCATTTTCAGTTTTTGAAGATGAAATTTCCAGGACCGAAATTTTACAGTTTTGACCGAATTTCTGACCTGCAACCAATTAGTCAATCAACTATAGTTGGCATATGACACGATTGTGGTGCTAGAAGTTTGATTCCGGTCGGAGGAAGCTCACAGCAGAAAGCTTAACAAGACAAAAATTTGTATTTTCCAAATGCTGTCCCATTTTCAGATATGAAAATTTCTGAACACAAATTTGACAGATTTGATGAAATTTTTGCCCAGAAACCAATTAGCCAGTTAATTGATGATGGTATGAAACCAAATTGGGGTACTGGAAGTCAAAATCTGGAAGAAAATTGGAAAATCATATTGTCCCATAATCTGTCCCATTTTCAGTTTTTGAAGATGAAATTTCCAGGACCGAAATTTTACAGTTTTGACCGAATTTCTGACCTGCAACCAATTAGTCAATCAACTATAGTTGGCATATGACACGATTGTGGTGCTAGAAGTTTGATTCCGGTCGGAGGAAGCTCACAGCAGAAAGCTTAACAAGACAAAAATTTGTATTTTCCAAATGCTGTCCCATTTTCAGATATGAAAATTTCTGAACACAAATTTGACAGATTGGATGAAATTTAAGCCCAGAAACCTATTAATCAGTTAATTGATGATGATTTGAAACCAAATTGGGGTACTGAAAGTCAAAATCTGGAAGAAAATTGGAAAATCATATTGTCCCATAGTCTGTCCCATTTTCAGTTTTTGAAGATGAAATTTCCAGGACCGAAATTTTACAGTTTTGACCGAATTTCTGACCTGCAACCAATTAGCCAATCAACTATAAATGGCATATGACACGATTGAGGTGCTGGAAGTTTGATTCCGGTCGGAGGAAGCTCACAGCAGAAAGCTTAACAAGACGAAAATTTGTATTTTCCAAATGCTGTCCCATTTTCAGATATGAAAATTTCTGAACACAAATTTGACAGATTGGATGAAATTTATGCCCAGAAACCTATTAATCAGTTAATTGATGATGATTTGAAACCAAATTGGGGTACTGGAAGTCAAAATATCGAAGAAAATAGGAAAATCATATTGTCCCATAATCTGTCCCATTTTCAGTTTTTGAAGATGAAATTTCCAGGACCGAAATTTTACAGTTTTGACCGAATTTCTGACCTGCAACCAATTAGTCAATCAACTATAGATGGCATATGACACGATTGAGGTGCCGGAAGTTTGATTCCGGTCGGAGGAAGCTCACAGCAGAAAGCTTAACAAGACGAAAATTTGTATTTTCCAAATACTGTCCCATTTTCAGATATGAAAATTTCTGAACACACATTTGACAGATTTGATAAACTTTTTGCCCAGAAACCAATTAGTCAGTTAATTGATGATGGTATGAAACCAAATTGGGGTACTGGAAGTCAAAATCTCGAAGAAAATAGGAAAATCATATTGTCCCATAGTCTGTCCCATTTTCAGTTTTTGAAGATGAAATTTCCAGGACCGAAATTTTACAGTTTTGACCGAATTTCTGACCTGCAACTAATTAGCCAATCAACTATAGATGGCATATGACACGATTGAGGTCCTGGAAGTTTGATTCCGGTCGGAGGAAGCTCACAGCAGAAAGCTTAACAAGACGAAAATTTGTATTTTCCAAATGCTGTCCCATTTTCAGATATGAAAATTTCTGAACACAAATTTGACAGATTTGATGAAATTTTTGCCCAGAAACCAATTAGCCAGTTAATTGATGATGGTATGAAACCAAATTGGGGTACTGGAAGTCAAAATCTGGAAGAAAATTGGAAAATCATATTGTCCCATAGTCTGTCCCATTTTCAGTTTTTGAAGATGAAATTTCCAGGACCGAAATTTTACAGTTTTGACCGAATTTCTGACCTGCAACTAATTAGTAAATCAACTATAGATGGCATATGACACGATTGAGGTGCTGGAAGTTTGATTCCGGTCGGAGGAAGCTCACAGCAGAAAGCTTAACAAGACGAAAATTTGTATTTTCCAAATGCTGTCCCATTTTCAGATATGAAAATTTCTGAACACAAATTTGACAGATTTGATGAAATTTTTGCCCAGAAACCAATTAGCCAGTTAATTGATGATGGTATGAAACCAAATTGGGGTACTGGAAGTCAAAATCTGGAAGAAAATTGGAAAATCATATTGTCCCATAATCTGTCCCATTTTCAGTTTTTGAAGATGAAATTTCCAGGACCGAAATTTTACAGTTTTGACCGAATTTCTGACCTGCAACCAATTAGTCAATCAACTATAGTTGGCATATGACACGATTGTGGTGCTAGAAGTTTGATTCCGGTCGGAGGAAGCTCACAGCAGAAAGCTTAACAAGACGAAAATTTGTATTTTCCAAATGCTGTCCCATTTTCAGATATGAAAATTTCTGAACACAAATTTGACAGATTTGATGAAATTTATGCCCAGAAAACTATTAATCAGTTAATTGATGATGATTTGAAATCAAATTGGGGTACTGGAAGTCAAAATCTCGAAGAAAATTTGAAAATCATACTGTCCCATAGTCTGTCCCATTTTCAGTTTTTGAAGATGAAATTTCCAGGACCGAAATTTTACAGTTTTGACCGAATTTCTGACCTGCAACCAATTAGCCAATCAACTATAAATGGCATATGACACGATTGAGGTGCTGGAAGTTTGATTCCGGTCGGAGGAAGCTCACAGCAGAAAGCTTAACAAGACGAAAATTTGTATTTTCCAAATGCTGTCCCATTTTCAGATATGAAAATTTCTGAACACAAATTTGACAGATTGGATGAAATTTATGCCCAGAAACCTATTAATCAGTTAATTGATGATGGTATGAAACCAAATTGGGGTACTGGAAGTCAAAATCTGGAAGAAAATAGGAAAATCATATTGTCCCATAGTCTGTCCCATTTTCAGTTTTTGAAGATGAAATTTCCAGGACCGAAATTTTACAGTTTTGACCGAATTTCTGACCTGCAACCAATTAGTCAATCAACTATAGATGGCATATGACACGATTGAGGTGCTGGAAGTTTGATTCCGGTCGGAGGAAGCTCACAGCAGAAAGCTTAACAAGACGAAAATTTGTATTTTCCAAATGCTGTCCCATTTTCAGATATGAAAATTTCTGAACACACATTTGACAGATTTGATAATCTTTTTGCCCAGAAACCAATTAGTCAGTTAATTGATGATGGTATGAAACCAAATTGGGGTACTGGAAGTCAAAATCTCGAAGAAAATAGGAAAATCATATTGTCCCATAGTCTGTCCCATTTTCAGTTTTTGAAGATGAAATTTCCAGGACCGAAATTTTACAGTTTTGACCGAATTTCTGACCTGCAACTAATTAGCCAATCAACTATAGATGGCATATGACACGATTGAGGTCCTGGAAGTTTGATTCCGGTCGGAGGAAGCTCACAGCAGAAAGCTTAACAAGACGAAAATTTGTATTTTCCAAATGCTGTCCCATTTTCAGATATGAAAATTTCTGAACACAAATTTGACAGATTTGATGAAATTTTTGCCCAGAAACCAATTAGCCAGTTAATTGATGATGGTATGAAACCAAATTGGGGTACTGGAAGTCAAAATCTGGAAGAAAATTGGAAAATCATATTGTCCCATAGTCTGTCCCATTTTCAGTTTTTGAAGATGAAATTTCCAGGACCGAAATTTTACAGTTTTGACCGAATTTCTGACCTGCAACCAATTAGTCAATCAACTATAGTTGGCATATGACACGATTGTGGTGCTAGAAGTTTGATTCCGGTCGGAGGAAGCTCACAGCAGAAAGCTTAACAAGACAAAAATTTGTATTTTCCAAATGCTGTCCCATTTTCAGATATGAAAATTTCTGAACACAAATTTGACAGATTTGATGAAATTTTTGCCCAGAAACCAATTAGCCAGTTAATTGATGATGGTATGAAACCAAATTGGGGTACTGGAAGTCAAAATCTGGAAGAAAATTGGAAAATCATATTGTCCCATAATCTGTCCCATTTTCAGTTTTTGAAGATGAAATTTCCAGGACCGAAATTTTACAGTTTTGACCGAATTTCTGACCTGCAACCAATTAGTCAATCAACTATAGTTGGCATATGACACGATTGTGGTGCTAGAAGTTTGATTCCGGTCGGAGGAAGCTCACAGCAGAAAGCTTAACAAGACGAAAATTTGTATTTTCCAAATGCTGTCCCATTTTCAGATATGAAAATTTCTGAACACAAATTTGACAGATTGGATGAAATTTATGCCCAGAAAACTATTAATCAGTTAATTGATGATGATTTGAAACCAAATTGGGGTACTGGAAGTCAAAATCTCGAAGAAAATTTGAAAATCATACTGTCCCATAGTCTGTCCCATTTTCAGTTTTTGAAGATGAAATTTCCAGGACCGAAATTTTACAGTTTTGACCGAATTTCTGACCTGCAACCAATTAGCCAATCAACTATAAATGGCATATGACACGATTGAGGTGCTGGAAGTTTGATTCCGGTCGGAGGAAGCTCACAGCAGAAAGCTTAACAAGACGAAAATTTGTATTTTCCAAATGCTGTCCCATTTTCAGATATGAAAATTTCTGAACACAAATTTGACAGATTGGATGAAATTTATGCCCAGAAACCTATTAATCAGTTAATTGATGATGGTATGAAACCAAATTGGGGTACTGGAAGTCAAAATCTCGAAGAAAATAGGAAAATCATATTGTCCCATAGTCTGTCCCATTTTCAGTTTTTGAAGATGAAATTTCCAGGACCGAAATTTTACAGTTTTGACCGAATTTCTGACCTGCAACCAATTAGTCAATCAACTATAGATGGCATATGACACGATTGAGGTGCTGGAAGTTTGATTCCGGTCGGAGGAAGCTCACAGCAGAAAGCTTAACAAGACGAAAATTTGTATTTTCCAAATGCTGTCCCATTTTCAGATATGAAAATTTCTGAACACACATTTGACAGATTTGATAAACTTTTTGCCCAGAAACCAATTAGTCAGTTAATTGATGATGGTATGAAACCAAATTGGGGTACTGGAAGTCAAAATCTCGAAGAAAATAGGAAAATCATATTGTCCCATAGTCTGTCCCATTTTCAGTTTTTGAAGATGAAATTTCCAGGACCGAAATTTTACAGTTTTGACCGAATTTCTGAGCTGCAACTAATTAGCCAATCAACTATAGATGGCATATGACACGATTGAGGTCCTGGAAGTTTGATTCCGGTCGGAGGAAGCTCACAGCAGAAAGCTTAACAAGACGAAAATTTGTATTTTCCAAATGCTGTCCCATTTTCAGATATGAAAATTTCTGAACACAAATTTGACAGATTTGATGAAATTTTTGCCCAGAAACCAATTAGCCAGTTAATTGATGATGGTATGAAACCAAATTGGGGTACTGGAAGTCAAAATCTGGAAGAAAATTGGAAAATCATATTGTCCCATAGTCTGTCCCATTTTCAGTTTTTGAAGATGAAATTTCCAGGACCGAAATTTTATAGTTTTTACCGAATTTCTGACCTGCAACCAATTAGTAAATCAACTATAGATGGCATATGACACGATTGAGGTGCTGGAAGTTTGATTCCGGTCGGAGGAAGCTCACAGCAGAAAGCTTAACAAGACGAAAATTTGTATTTTCCAAATGCTGTCCCATTTTCAGATATGAAAATTTCTGAACACAAATTTGACAGATTTGATGAAATTTTTGCCCAGAAACCAATTAGCCAGTTAATTGATGATGGTATGAAACCAAATTGGGGTACTGGAAGTCAAAATCTGGAAGAAAATTGGAAAATCATATTGTCCCATAGTCTGTCCCATTTTCAGTTTTTGAAGATGAAATTTCCAGGACCGAAATTTTACAGTTTTGACCGAATTTCTGACCTGCAACTAATTAGTCAATCAACTATAAATGGCATATGACACGATTGAGGTGCTGGAAGTTTGATTCCGGTCGGAGGAAGCTCACAGCAGAAAGCTTAACAAGACGAAAATTTGTATTTTCCAAATGCTGTCCCATTTTCAGATATGAAAATTTCTGAACACAAATTTGACAGATTGGATGAAATTTATGCCCAGAAACCAATAATATATTTAAATTAACTAACAGTGAAAATTCAGGACAGACCCTGCATCTCGAGTGGACCATTGGGAAGAAGATGTTTTGAGGCTGATGCTCCATACTGAGGACGTTTCTGGAACTCTAGGAGTAACCTGTTCTATCCAGGTAACTATGGCAACCACTTTTGTTAATATACAAACTAATTACAACACTACAAATCTATTACATTTATTGAGAAAATTATGTAATGTAACGCGATGGAACTTCTTTAAGCGGATAATTCCAGTCCAAACCCTGGAAACATGACATGAAAGATTTGTTTTACTTGTTGCATGAAAAGCACTAATATATAATATTAGTTATCTGTTATATCCATTATCCAAGTATCTTCTTATTAATATCTTATTTCAATCGGGCACTCGGTGACCTGTGTGTTATTCAGTTATTGTCATGTGATTCTGTCCTGTTCAAGTTGCAAATCACAATTTTAACTGATTTGGAACTTAAATAACCCGAATTACGGGTTTAAACTGGATATCGCAGTGATATGACAAGTTTTAGCGAGATTTCAACTAAACTAGAGCGTACTTTGTTTTCGTTACATAAAACATTAAATAGTTTATTAGATAGTTTATTGAAGAGAAAGTGGATTAACGAGGCTGATATTGGTCACTCCGATTGTAACAGTGTAACACTTGACTTTTAAATTTTTAATAGTTTAATGAATCTTTAATAATGGTTTAAATAGACACTCACATATTTTAAAGCTACGACGAATAAGAAACAAATTTTCCTTGCCAGCTAAATTAAGATGAAATCAACAAACGGAATAGAAAATCACTTCCCAAAAAATGAAATAAAACTAGTTAAAAGGTTAATGTAAAATGCTAATGAACTCCTTTACATTTGCCACAATCTTCTCGTTACTCTGTTTCTTCAGAAGCCATATTGCTGGAGAGACCATGTCTTCAAGAACGTACATCTCCTCGTCAAGTGAACTAGATCTAGCTATCTCCACCATACACTTGGTCATGTTTTGTAGATAATTCAATTTGTGAGGGGGTTCTCTTTCAAGTGTCTCAATGATAATATCAGAAATAAATTTGAAGATCTTGGCGAGTTCAGTTTTTCCTGGAGCAGCATATTCAACTGTTTTATCATAGGACATCTTGCTAAGCTCGTTGAAGACCAGTTTGTACTTCAAGGGATATCTGGTCATTAGCCAGAGCACTTTAAGAAGGGGTGGATCAATAGGGTTTACACAAATAGCTATTCCAATCACATCGTTAACAAGCATGTGCTCTAGTCTTGAGACGTCCAGATTGTGGGACTCTGGGAACACAATTACACTGTTCATGAATGTTAAAAAATAATCCATCATGCTTTTGTGCTTCTCCATCTTCCCCCAGATAATTGGGAGGATGTTTCCTATCTTTTCTAGAGTAAGGAAGTTTAACTCATGCTCACGAATCATAATTATGAATGTGTAGATAATGTTACCGATCAAGTCATGATGGTCAGTACACTGCAAGCCGTGTAATAAAAAGTCCACAGTTTTGAACTTGTTGTCCATATCTTGAAGTTCATCCAAAGTGCCGGCACTGATGATGACATGAAGTGTCTTGATGCTTGTATGAAAAGCACATTTCTGACTCGAAAACCCCTCTGGGAAAATGGTCATGCTGCTAAAAGATTCCTCCTGTGTAACAACAAAATGATTTATGTGCAACCCAGTGAAGGTCATCACCATTTCTAAAAGATGTGAAGTTTTCTCAAAATTCTGCAGAATATTCGAAACAATATTTGACGTTGACGAGAGGTAAGATGGATTTCTTTTACTGAACGCCAGCAGTGTCGAAATAATCTCATTTCCGGGACTGGAGAGGAGATCTCTTAGCTCGTCAGATTTTGCGTCAGCTTTAATAACCGAATAGATAGAACTTAAACATGATCTAGCATGTTTTGGTTTTATTCCAATCGAGTCCGTTTGCTTAGTGTACGCACCGAACTGAAAGATCGATCCCGCTTTGAACACTATTTCACTTTTCAAGAAGGCTATCATCAAATGAAGCAGTGCAATTCTATCCATATTGGGTAAACTAGAAGTCGTCACTTGACCCTGTAGTTCTATAAAGCTAGTAATTGCATTTGTTATCAAACAGCAGGGATCCGACTTAGAATGGCTCGATAAGCAGAAGTTGGTAGTGTTTTGCGGTAATTTTTCCAGAAAGAGGACCAGTCTTTCCATAATTCTGGAGCTGAGAATGAGTTTCAAGTATCGTTTCAAGTTTTTTGCGGTCATAGAATATCTTGTGACTAAGGAGGAGAGAGTTTCGGCTATCAGTTGTAGAGCATCCAATTCCACCGCATGTCTGCAAATCTGATGGAATGCTTCTGTACCTCCATCAGCAGAAACCAGCCAGCTTACCGTTTCTGAAATAATTAAAACTTTAATTTAAAGTAAGGACCATTATCTTCGCAATATCCCGATTTTATCAAGAATATAAAATAACAAGTAAGCTAGTAAAGACGAATTCCGAAAGTTAAAGAGTTTAAATTGCGTATATTATAGTATTTGTACCTTTCAGCAGCTTCTCTTCTTTATTTACAAGTTCCAGTAGTTGCGTACAGAGTCTAGTCGCTTCTCCTTCTCTATTGGACCCTTTAGTCGTATCAGTATCTTCTTTACCGGCTCCATCATTCACTAACAGTAGAACACTGGTAATGTAACTTATTTTACTATTTTCTACTTGGACACGTTCATTTGAGTTTGAGGATATTGGTAAATATAAGTGACCCTATTAAAAGGCACAGTGTAGTTGACTTTGTCACACTATGAAATTACTTAAACCCTTGATGGTTAGGATAATCGTCTCATCCTCTAGGCTAAATTTGTCACATAACGATATCTTAATCAGGTGATAAGATATTGCTTAAATACGGCCGGCACGG
>NC_087079.1:18336786-18369286 GCF_026151205.1 Bolinopsis microptera
CCAGTACCTCAATTTATTGATTAATTGGTCTTTGAGAAAAAATTTCATCATATAGCTGTCAAATTTGTGTTCAAAAATTTTGTTTGTAGGTTTATAACCTACCAAAACGCGCGCCGAGTTGGACTTGTCGACGGTCCTGATATTTTACGAGTATCACCCGTTAAAAAATTTGTCCGTTCAACATTTTTTCAAAAATGTTAAATTATTTAAAGTTACGAATGACAAATGGATGTTTTAGCAAAAATTGAAGGACTTCGCCGCTTCGACGCGCCGCGCAAACTAGCATTCTTCCTTCCTCTGGAAGAATTGACATCGTCAATCAAAGCAGAAAAAAAGGAATTTTGGAGATCCAAGATCGCGGGAAATTTAGGTTTCGTGTCTATCCGTCACAATTTACCATGACAACAAGATCAGAAGGACGCGCGCAGCGCGAGAGGGTTGTTTGCGGAGATTTGTCGCCTCACGTTGTAGGCCCGCCGCGCAAGAGTGCGCGGCTTGGCTGTTGGCTGTATTGACGTATTGTGGCTTTCGCTACGATAGTAGCAGAAATGATAAGGATATTAATTGATTGACGATGTCAACCCTTCCAGATCGTTCACAGAAAAACTGTGTAAAAGATCGAAATAAATTACTTCATGTCAACTCAATCTCACTTCCTTTTTCATTACACAGTTTTTATGTACCCTGCATCTTCCCCTTCTCACTTATTTCTCACTTTCTGCTCATCTCGCCCGCTCAATACATCTTTCCGACGACTCTCTTATCTTCTATAATGATTCCGATTCCCTTCATGGTTTCCGATTCCCTTCATGGTATGCCCCTTTTTCCGCCTTCGGCGGCGCGCGCTTCGCGCGCGAAAAGTGGCATGCAACGTATGTCAAGTCACGCAGTACGCATAGACACATGGCTATGTGAACCCGAAAACCAGTCAGGTGCTATTATACACCATTGAGCTATCTGAATCTCGCCGACAACTCAATCCCAACAATTCACTACTTGTATATTGTACTAAACATTACATGCCTTATTATATTATATCAGCTGCTGTGTTACACACAAGTGTGTAACTCACACTCATTAACACTAATAATTATACTGACCCACCAGATGAATTATATTTGACATACGTTGCATGCCACTTTTCGCGCGCGAAGCGCGCGCCGCCGAAGGTATGCCGCCGAAGGCATGCCGCCGAAGGCATGCATAGTTGCAACATTGGATTCTTCGGCTACTTAAACATGGCATAAAATATGGCTGTGGCTAGAATCCCACCCCCATTTTAATTTAAGTCTGTCCATCTCGCCCACACAAAACATCCTTCTCTGTTATGACACAATTTATCTCCAATTTATCTCCTTTCGTCTCACTTACTTTTGTTGTTATATTAGGGGCTGCCCACACTACGCCTCTATTCCCCGAATGTCTGCCCACACTACGCCATGTTTTGACGGGCCACATGGCGTGGGTCAAAAAAACCGGATTCACACAACGAGGCGCGTAGTGTGGGCAGAGCTCCCGCCAGTTGGCGTGGAAACTCGATCGGGGAATTCTGGCACGGATTTTTAAAATTCGGGGAATAGAGGCGTAGTGTGGGCAGACCCTTACACATTTTCTCTACCCTGCATCTCCCTCTTATTTCTGCTCAATACATCTTTCCGCCGACTCTCTTCATATCTTCTATAATGACACTTAATTTAAGCCCTCTCACTCTTTCTGCAAGAAAAAGTGAGAGGACTTAAATATTTTAAGTTCTAGCATAATTAGCTTCCATAATGAGGTCTGATCGTCATCTTCTTACAGCGTTCGATGTCTGTGTGAAGGTAAAATGGTGATATCCTCTGGATCAGGCAGAGGTTGAGTGTTATCGGGATTATTTCTTTAGTAGTGGAACAGCAATACTAAGGTAATGGGACTACTGCGGACCCTCTACCGGCCAAACCTTGTTAACAAAGCCGCAGTCAAGGTTCGGTGAACGGTAGTTAAAAGCGCTTAAGGGACATAAGTCAAATTGGTAGAGCAACATCATGTAGTGGACATCTTAAGAAATGAGGAGTGGGTAGAATGTTAGGTTGCTCCTTTATAAATCGTCTTTTTCTCCGATAATAAGTTGACATCAAGTCTTGAAAATTATTCGAGAAGAATCTCGAATAATTTAGTTGCAGCGTGCCACATGGCTATCTAAACTGCAAACCCTACCCATTGCTGAGCAAGGCCTTTATCTTCTCCGACGAGCGGGATCATCAATAATGAGGTCTGATCGTCATCTTCTTACAGCGTTCGATGTCTGTGTGAAGGTAAAATGGTGATATCCTCTGGATCAGGCAGAGGTTGAGTGTTATCGGGATTATTTCTTTAGTAGTGGAACAGCAATACTAAGGTAATGGGACTACTGCGGACCCTCTACCGGCCAAACCTTGTTAACAAAGCCGCAGTCAAGGTTCGGTGAACGGTAGTTAAAAGCGCTTAAGGGACATAAGTCAAATTGGTAGAGCAACATCATGTAGTGGACATCTTAAGAAATGAGGAGTGGGTAGAATGTTAGGTTGCTCCTTTATAAATCGTCTTTTTCTCCGATAATAAGTTGACATCAAGTCTTGAAAATTATTCGAGAAGAATCTCGAATAATTTAGTTGCAGCGTGCCACATGGCTATCTAAACTGCAAACCCTACCCATTGCTGAGCAAGGCCTTTATCTTCTCCGACGAGCGGGATCATCAATAATGAGGTCTGATCGTCATCTTCTTACAGCGTTCGATGTCTGTGTGAAGGTAAAATGGTGATATCCTCTGGATCAGGCAGAGGTTGAGTGTTATCGGGATTATTTCTTTAGTAGTGGAACAGCAATACTAAGGTAATGGGACTACTGCGGACCCTCTACCGGCCAAACCTTGTTAACAAAGCCGCAGTCAAGGTTCGGTGAACGGTAGTTAAAAGCGCTTAAGGGACATAAGTCAAATTGGTAGAGCAACATCATGTAGTGGACATCTTAAGAAATGAGGAGTGGGTAGAATGTTAGGTTGCTCCTTTATAAATCGTCTTTTTCTCCGATAATAAGTTGACATCAAGTCTTGAAAATTATTCGAGAAGAATCTCGAATGTCAACTTATTATCGGAGAAAAAGACGATTTATAAAGGAGCAACCTAACATTCTACCCACTCCTCATTTCTTAAGATGTCCACTACATGATGTTGCTCTACCAATTTGACTTATGTCCCTTAAGCGCTTTTAACTACCGTTCACCGAACCTTGACTGCGGCTTTGTTAACAAGGTTTGGCCGGTAGAGGGTCCGCAGTAGTCCCATTACCTTAGTATTGCTGTTCCACTACTAAAGAAATAATCCCGATAACACTCAACCTCTGCCTGATCCAGAGGATATCACCATTTTACCTTCACACAGACATCGAACGCTGTAAGAAGATGACGATCAGACCTCATTATTGATGATCCCGCTCGTCGGAGAAGATAAAGGCCTTGCTCAGCAATGGGTAGGGTTTGCAGTTTAGATAGCCATGTGGCACGCTGCAACTAAATTATTCGAGATTCTTCTCGAATAATTTTCAAGACTTGATGTCAACTTATTATCGGAGAAAAAGACGATTTATAAAGGAGCAACCTAACATTCTACCCACTCCTCATTTCTTAAGATGTCCACTACATGATGTTGCTCTACCAATTTGACTTATGTCCCTTAAGCGCTTTTAACTACCGTTCACCGAACCTTGACTGCGGCTTTGTTAACAAGGTTTGGCCGGTAGAGGGTCCGCAGTAGTCCCATTACCTTAGTATTGCTGTTCCACTACTAAAGAAATAATTAGCTTCCGTTAGGAATTGGGTCGGCGTTGGGGTCACTGTAGAGGGTTGATGTTTCGAATAGTCATTCAGGGCCACCTAAAGAACGTGTTAAAGAAGTCACTTGACAGTCGAGTGTAGAGTGATTAATCATCATCCATCCACTCGAAAGCCATGAATCGGGACAAATTAAGTTCATTATCATTATCTCAATATCATGATTATTACTTGCTTTGTTCAAAACTACCACAATTCAAATTACACTGTTTTAAATTTAATTTAAACATTATCATTTATTTGATTTCAATGTGAACTTCATATCAACATGGATTCTAATTCATAGTAACTGTACTTTTAGTTGTTTCACCATTATACTTTGAGCAGGCTGTGAAAAATGAAACTAATTCAGTTTCAGATTAGTAGAATAGATAAAATATAATTTCGATGACTAAAAGTAATATTAACAAATCCGTTAAAGTAGGTATAGTCTAACGGGGAATTCAAATAAAGAATCTGGCATGATAAAAAGAAGTCTCTAGGATATAACTATGAAAGGTTTAACTTTTATCAATATCAGGTATATTTAGGCAAAATAAGAAAACCTTAGGCGAAAGGTTCAAATAAAAATTACAAAACGAATGAAAATTCAAATATCAATAAAATAAGTTTATTACTTCAGGTATAAACATGCGTCTTTACTTTATACGCGTACACTTTATGTACAAATAAAACTTTAAATGAATAACGATGTTAGCATTGAATCTTAGATACTAAATGGTTTTCACTCTAGAATTTCGGCCACAAAATCAGAACTTTTTGTTAAAATATCAGCTTTATTTTTACACCCCAAAAACGACATAACAAGGAATAAATAGCGAACAGTTTTGATGCAATATCCTGTGCTGAAGCAGCCGAATTTGTTTGTTCCGTCACGTGACCAACATCACTCAATCACACTGGTCACGTGACCAACATCACTCAATCACACTGGTCACGTGACCAATATCACTCAATCACACTGGTCACGTGACCAACATCACTCAATCACACTGGTCACGTGACCAACATCACACGTGACAAGTTAGGTTATCATGACAAGTTAAGCACCAGTTCGACGCAATTAATTATGAATTTATTAAGCACAAACTAACAGTGAGTAGTAACGTGTTAGTAACACGTTGTTTAGTTCAAGCTACGGGTAGAGAGTAAGGGTTGACGTCAATAACTAAAGTCTCATCTGGTACAACTTGTCGGTACTTATCATGATCTGTAACCCACATCTCTGCTATGTCCTGCAAATTTACATTATTAATAGAAAGTTTGTTGCTTTCTAAGGTCTTCCGCGACCAATAATTCTACTAAATGTAAATGCTAAAAGTATAATGCTAACAATGATTTGACTCACATGATTGATAGCCAGCATCTGAAGCATATTAAGAAGGGATATAACGTGACAGGAGTAAAGAACATTGGAACCGTGCCAACGTTTCCCTTCTAAAATATTCCTCGTGCTTTTACTATAATCCTTTTCTTGCAGTACCACCTGTTACAAACAGTTTAGAATATTGCGGATATTCCGCCACACGACAACATTTAGTTATAGCTAGTTATTTAACGGTATTCTCGCAACTTTGGGATAGCGAGAGTTGCGATGAATATAAACTGTTTTTCCGGAATAAATCATTTTGGTGTTATTAATTATGTAAAATAATACCCCCCCCCCCCCCCCCCTAAAACCCCCCCTCGTAATAACCTCAATCCAAGGTTGTGATGACTGTTTGTTGAGAACTGTTGTTGTCATGGTAACACGTGACAGCTGCTCTGTTCTGTGACTCTCAGCCGCCTCCCCACCCACCATCTCAACTATTTGCTCTGTATTCTCACCCTGAACACGTGACACAGTCAATAACACGTGACACAGTCAATAACACGTGACACAGTCAATAACACGTGACACAGTCAATAACACGTAACACAGTCAATAACACGTGACACATTCAATAACACGTAACACAGTCAATAACACGTGACATAGTCAATAAGGCAGAGGAATAAGACAAGAGATTCAACATAGGATTATAGGATAGGTAAGCTTAAATAATATTGTAAAACAAATAGAATCGAAGTTCGAACAGATAATTAACAGTCATGTTGAATACACTTACATCTGATTTAAGGAATAGATAAACTCCAACGAAAGGATAAACTATCCGGTCATCATGATTCTTAACCAGTGGGGGTAGCTTGGAGTCTGTGTTTACTTCTTCTACCACTTTGTACTCTTCTTTTTTAGGGACTACCATTTCTTGCTTGGTATTTTCTTTGTTAGATCCTTGTTTAGCTACGTTTTTATCGAACTCTTCAATTTCTTTGAGTTTCCGTTTAGCTTTTGCGTCGACCGTCTTTTGAGGTGCCTCTTGTTGGCAACTTCTAGGGACAAGATTGGAATTGTTAAGAGACGGTTATGGGTCGGATCAAGGTATTTTTTCTTTTTTATATGAGAATTGAGAAAAAGAAAACGTTGTATTATACAGGGTGGCCCATAAGTGACTACCCACACGCAACCTCTTAATAACTCACGTAATTCGTCTCCAAATTGCACCAAAATTTCAGAGATTATAGATATGGGTCAAACTTAGATTTCCTGAAAGTTTCGTAAGCCACGCCCAATTACAGTGGGCGTGGCGTGACACTCCCTCTTTTTCACTATTGTCTTCATAAAATGAGAACGCTTTAAGCTAAGAACTCAAAATTTTTTGCACACATTTGGCTTGATAATTGAAAACTTTTCCCAAAGTTTCAAGTTCATTGGTTAAAATATGGCTAAGTTATGACCATTTCAAAACTCATCGGATACGTGATCCGAGCACTCAGTCAGTGATCTCGTCACTTGGTTAATGGCCTGTTTGGCTCACATGCACCGCTTGATTGGTTGCAGCCTGCTTATGGGCCGGCCTATACAGCTGACAGCACCTAAAACGCTATCACACGAATTTATGGTGGTGTCACCATTTCAGGGCTTGTTAGCCCTGCTAGTCACAGGTTCCTTACAATCAATAAAAAGGAATGAACCATCCATTGAATCATCGAAAATGGTTCACTATCCTCCCTTTACTGCAGAACAACGATTGTTCGTCTACCTGAAGAAAGAAAATGGGGAGTTCTACCCTCAGATTAAACACCAATTTCAGATGAAATTCAACCGACCACCTGCACCCCCTTGCCGGAAAAGCTGCTTTGACATTCATCACAAGATCAAGTTTGCGTTTTCTGGACACGATCGGCGAAGAGTCGGCAGAAGACGAACTGTGAGGACTGTAGAAAACATCACGATGGTTGTTGGTGACGTGATGGACAAACCTAAGATTGGCACCCGGAAACGAGCTCCTGCCTTAGACATCAGCAGAACAACCCTTCAGCGAATCCTAAAGCAAGACCTTTCTAACCGGGCCTACCGAATCACAAAGAAACACAAACTTTTGGACCGTGATCTGTCGCAGTTCTCCTTCAACAACTCCTACCTCACCACGGACTGGTGGTTCATGCAGGATGGAGCTCGACCTCACATCGTTCTACCAGTTCAGAATTTCCTCGCTAACAAGTTCGCCCACAGAACCACAGAAATTTTTATTAGTTGATTTCATTTATTGATTTATCCTAAAAATTTGTGTTTTCCTTTCTAGCAAAGTCATCATCGGTATCCAATCAAAGCCTAATGAACCTCATTAATACACGCTAACGCCTTACTCTTGATCAGATTGGGTGACGAGATCACTAATTGAGTGCAAATATCACTGACTGAGTGCTCGGATCACATATCCGATGGATTTTAAGTCTTGAAAATTATTCGAGAAGAATCTCGAATGTCAACTTATTATCGGAGAAAAAGACGATTTATAAAGGAGCAACCTAACATTCTACCCACTCCTCATTTCTTAAGATGTCCACTACATGATGTTGCTCTACCAATTTGACTTATGTCCCTTAAGCGCTTTTAACTACCGTTCACCGAACCTTGACTGCGGCTTTGTTAACAAGGTTTGGCCGGTAGAGGGTCCGCAGTAGTCCCATTACCTTAGTATTGCTGTTCCACTACTAAAGAAATAATCCCGATAACACTCAACCTCTGCCTGATCCAGAGGATATCACCATTTTACCTTCACACAGACATCGAACGCTGTAAGAAGATGACGATCAGACCTCATTATTGATGATCCCGCTCGTCGGAGAAGATAAAGGCCTTGCTCAGCAATGGGTAGGGTTTGCAGTTTAGATAGCCATGTGGCACGCTGCAACTAAATTATTCGAGATTCTTCTCGAATAATTTTCAAGACTTGATGTCAACTTATTATCGGAGAAAAAGACGATTTATAAAGGAGCAACCTAACATTCTACCCACTCCTCATTTCTTAAGATGTCCACTACATGATGTTGCTCTACCAATTTGACTTATGTCCCTTAAGCGCTTTTAACTACCGTTCACCGAACCTTGACTGCGGCTTTGTTAACAAGGTTTGGCCGGTAGAGGGTCCGCAGTAGTCCCATTACCTTAGTATTGCTGTTCCACTACTAAAGAAATAATTAGCTTCCGTTAGGAATTGGGTCGGCGTTGGGGTCACTGTAGAGGGTTGATGTTTCGAATAGTCATTCAGGGCCACCTAAAGAACGTGTTAAAGAAGTCACTTGACAGTCGAGTGTAGAGTGATTAATCATCATCCATCCACTCGAAAGCCATGAATCGGGACAAATTAAGTTCATTATCATTATCTCAATATCATGATTATTACTTGCTTTGTTCAAAACTACCACAATTCAAATTACACTGTTTTAAATTTAATTTAAACATTATCATTTATTTGATTTCAATGTGAACTTCATATCAACATGGATTCTAATTCATAGTAACTGTACTTTTAGTTGTTTCACCATTATACTTTGAGCAGGCTGTGAAAAATGAAACTAATTCAGTTTCAGATTAGTAGAATAGATAAAATATAATTTCGATGACTAAAAGTAATATTAACAAATCCGTTAAAGTAGGTATAGTCTAACGGGGAATTCAAATAAAGAATCTGGCATGATAAAAAGAAGTCTCTAGGATATAACTATGAAAGGTTTAACTTTTATCAATATCAGGTATATTTAGGCAAAATAAGAAAACCTTAGGCGAAAGGTTCAAATAAAAATTACAAAACGAATGAAAATTCAAATATCAATAAAATAAGTTTATTACTTCAGGTATAAACATGCGTCTTTACTTTATACGCGTACACTTTATGTACAAATAAAACTTTAAATGAATAACGATGTTAGCATTGAATCTTAGATACTAAATGGTTTTCACTCTAGAATTTCGGCCACAAAATCAGAACTTTTTGTTAAAATATCAGCTTTATTTTTACACCCCAAAAACGACATAACAAGGAATAAATAGCGAACAGTTTTGATGCAATATCCTGTGCTGAAGCAGCCGAATTTGTTTGTTCCGTCACGTGACCAACATCACTCAATCACACTGGTCACGTGACCAACATCACTCAATCACACTGGTCACGTGACCAATATCACTCAATCACACTGGTCACGTGACCAACATCACTCAATCACACTGGTCACGTGACCAACATCACACGTGACAAGTTAGGTTATCATGACAAGTTAAGCACCAGTTCGACGCAATTAATTATGAATTTATTAAGCACAAACTAACAGTGAGTAGTAACGTGTTAGTAACACGTTGTTTAGTTCAAGCTACGGGTAGAGAGTAAGGGTTGACGTCAATAACTAAAGTCTCATCTGGTACAACTTGTCGGTACTTATCATGATCTGTAACCCACATCTCTGCTATGTCCTGCAAATTTACATTATTAATAGAAAGTTTGTTGCTTTCTAAGGTCTTCCGCGACCAATAATTCTACTAAATGTAAATGCTAAAAGTATAATGCTAACAATGATTTGACTCACATGATTGATAGCCAGCATCTGAAGCATATTAAGAAGGGATATAACGTGACAGGAGTAAAGAACATTGGAACCGTGCCAACGTTTCCCTTCTAAAATATTCCTCGTGCTTTTACTATAATCCTTTTCTTGCAGTACCACCTGTTACAAACAGTTTAGAATATTGCGGATATTCCGCCACACGACAACATTTAGTTATAGCTAGTTATTTAACGGTATTCTCGCAACTTTGGGATAGCGAGAGTTGCGATGAATATAAACTGTTTTTCCGGAATAAATCATTTTGGTGTTATTAATTATGTAAAATAATACCCCCCCCCCCCCCCTAAAACCCCCCCTCGTAATAACCTCAATCCAAGGTTGTGATGACTGTTTGTTGAGAACTGTTGTTGTCATGGTAACACGTGACAGCTGCTCTGTTCTGTGACTCTCAGCCGCCTCCCCACCCACCATCTCAACTATTTGCTCTGTATTCTCACCCTGAACACGTGACACAGTCAATAACACGTGACACAGTCAATAACACGTGACACAGTCAATAACACGTGACACAGTCAATAACACGTAACACAGTCAATAACACGTGACACATTCAATAACACGTAACACAGTCAATAACACGTGACATAGTCAATAAGGCAGAGGAATAAGACAAGAGATTCAACATAGGATTATAGGATAGGTAAGCTTAAATAATATTGTAAAACAAATAGAATCGAAGTTCGAACAGATAATTAACAGTCATGTTGAATACACTTACATCTGATTTAAGGAATAGATAAACTCCAACGAAAGGATAAACTATCCGGTCATCATGATTCTTAACCAGTGGGGGTAGCTTGGAGTCTGTGTTTACTTCTTCTACCACTTTGTACTCTTCTTTTTTAGGGACTACCATTTCTTGCTTGGTATTTTCTTTGTTAGATCCTTGTTTAGCTACGTTTTTATCGAACTCTTCAATTTCTTTGAGTTTCTGTTTAGCTTTTGCGTCGACCGTCTTTTGAGGTGCCTCTTGTTGGCAACTTCTAGGGACAAGATTGGAATTGTTAAGAGACGGTTATGGGTCGGATCAAGGTATTTTTTCTTTTTTATATGAGAATTGAGAAAAAGAAAACGTTGTATTATACAGGGTGGCCCATAAGTGACTACCCACACGCAACCTCTTAATAACTCACGTAATTCGTCTCCAAATTGCACCAAAATTTCAGAGATTATAGATATGGGTCAAACTTAGATTTCCTGAAAGTTTCGTAAGCCACGCCCAATTACAGTGGGCGTGGCGTGACACTCCCTCTTTTTCACTATTGTCTTCATAAAATGAGAACGCTTTAAGCTAAGAACTCAAAATTTTTTGCACACATTTGGCTTGATAATTGAAAACTTTTCCCAAAGTTTCAAGTTCATTGGTTAAAATATGGCTAAGTTATGACCATTTCAAAACTCATCGGATACGTGATCCGAGCACTCAGTCAGTGATCTCGTCACTTGGTTAATGGCCTGTTTGGCTCACATGCACCGCTTGATTGGTTGCAGCCTGCTTATGGGCCGGCCTATACAGCTGACAGCACCTAAAACGCTATCACACGAATTTATGGTGGTGTCACCATTTCAGGGCTTGTTAGCCCTGCTAGTCACAGGTTCCTTACAATCAATAAAAAGGAATGAACCATCCATTGAATCATCGAAAATGGTTCACTATCCTCCCTTTACTGCAGAACAACGATTGTTCGTCTACCTGAAGAAAGAAAATGGGGAGTTCTACCCTCAGATTAAACACCAATTTCAGATGAAATTCAACCGACCACCTGCACCCCCTTGCCGGAAAAGCTGCTTTGACATTCATCACAAGATCAAGTTTGCGTTTTCTGGACACGATCGGCGAAGAGTCGGCAGAAGACGAACTGTGAGGACTGTAGAAAACATCACGATGGTTGTTGGTGACGTGATGGACAAACCTAAGATTGGCACCCGGAAACGAGCTCCTGCCTTAGACATCAGCAGAACAACCCTTCAGCGAATCCTAAAGCAAGACCTTTCTAACCGGGCCTACCGAATCACAAAGAAACACAAACTTTTGGACCGTGATCTGTCGCAGTTCTCCTTCAACAACTCCTACCTCACCACGGACTGGTGGTTCATGCAGGATGGAGCTCGACCTCACATCGTTCGACCAGTTCAGAATTTCCTCGCTAACAAGTTCGCCCACAGAACCACAGAAATTTTTATTAGTTGATTTCATTTATTGATTTATCCTAAAAATTTGTGTTTTCCTTTCTAGCAAAGTCATCATCGGTATCCAATCAAAGCCTAATGAACCTCATTAATACACGCTAACGCCTTACTCTTGATCAGATTGGGTGACGAGATCACTAATTGAGTGCAAATATCACTGACTGAGTGCTCGGATCACATATCCGATGGATTTTAAAATGGTCATAACTCAGCCATATTTTAACCAATGAACTTGAAACTTTTGGAAAAGTTTTCAATTATCAAGCCAAATGTGTGCAAAAAATTTTGAGTTCTTAGCTTAAAGCGTTCTCATTTTATGAAGACAATAGTGAAAAAGAGGGAGTGTCACGCCACGCCCACTGTAATTGGGCGTGGCTTACGAAACTTTCAGGAAATCTAAGTTTGACCCATATCTATAATCTCTGAAATTTTGGTGCAATTTGGAGACGAATTACGTGAGTTATTAAGAGGTTGCGTGTGGGTAGTCACTTATGGGCCACCCTGTATATTGACACAGTTCCATACAAATTTGTACGGAACAAGTTTGGCGGAAGTAACCTGTTAGCAAGCTGAGGTTGAGGGGCCTGGGATATACCGGGCCTGTGACTCCCCGCTAAGTTAACCAGCACGTTCCCAAAGTTCACTCTGTTAGCTGTTATTTTAGCAAAGAGAGGGCGCTCAATTCTCACTGTTCCCCTCTCACACCTGACGGTAGAGAAGTTAAGTAGGGTTTCTCACTGTTCCCCTCTCACACCTGACGGTAGAGAAGTTAAGTAGGGTGTGTTACTGTTCCCCTCTCACACCTGACGGTAGAGAAGTTAAGTAGGGTTTGTTCCCCTCTCACACCTGACGGTAGAGAAGTTAAGTAGGGTTTGTTCCCCTCTCACACCTGACGGTAGAGAAGTTAAGTAGGGTTTGTTACTGTTCCCCTCTCACACCTGACGGTAGAGAAGTTAAGTAGGGTTTGTTACTGTACCCCTCTCACACCTGACGGTAGAGAAGTTAAGTAGGGTTTGTTCCCCTCTCACACCTGACGGTAGAGAAGTTAAGTAGGGTTTCTTACTGTTCCCCTCTCACACCTGACGGTAGAGAAGTTAAGTAGGGTTTCTTACTGTTCCCCTCTCACACCTGACGGTAGAGAAGTTAAGTAGGGTTTGTTCCCCTCTCACACCTGACGGTAGAGAAGTTAAGTAGGGTTTCTTACTGTTCCCCTCTCACACCTGACGGTAGAGACGTTAAGTAGGGTTTGTTCCCCTCTCACACCTGACGGTAGAGAAGTTAAGTAGGGTTTCTCACTGTTCCCCTCTCACACCTGACGGTAGAGAAGTTAAGTAGGGTTTGTTACTGTTCCCCTCTCACACCTGACGGTAGAGAAGTTAAGTAGGGTTTCTTACTGTTCCCCTCTCACACCTGACGGTAGAGAAGTTAAGTAGGGTTTGTTCCCCTCTCACACCTGACGGTAGAGAAGTTAAGTAGGGTTTCTTACTGTTCCCCTCTCACACCTGACGGTAGAGAAGTTAAGTAGGGTTTGTTCCCCTCTCACACCTGACGGTAGAGAAGTTAAGTAGGGTTTGTTCCCCTCTCATACCTGACGGTAGAGAAGTTAAGTAGGGTTTGTTCCCCTCTCACACCTGACGGTAGAGAAGTTAAGTAGTGTTTGTTACTGTTCCCCTCTCACACCTGACGGTAGAGAAGTTAAGTAGGGTTTCTTACTGTTCCCCTCTCACACCTGACAGTAGAGAAGTTAAGTAGGGTTTTTTACTGTTCCCCTCTCACACCTGACGGTAGAGAAGTTAAGTAGGGTTTGTTCCCCTCTCACACCTGACGGTAGAGAAGTTAAGTAGGGTTTGTTACTGTTCCCCTCTCACACCTGACGGTAGAGAAGTTAAGTAGGGTTTCTTACTGTTCCCCTCTCACACCTGACGGTAGAGAAGTTAAGTAGGGTTTCTTACTGTTCCCCTCTCACACCTGACGGTAGAGAAGTTAAGTAGGGTTTGTTCCCCTCTCACACCTGACGGTAGAGAAGTTAAGTAGGGTTTGTTCCCCTCTCACACCTGACGGTAGAGAAGTTAAGTAGGGTTTATTCTCACTGTTCCCCTCTCACACCTGACGGTAGAGAATAGAAGTTAAGTAGGGTTTACTGTTCCCCTCTCACACCTGACGGTAGAGAAGTTAAGTAGGGTTTGTTCACACATCATTTCTACATCTCTGGTATAAACGACATAGTATTATAGTAGAGAATAGTTTATATATATAATATCAACTTAATAACACCAGAATGTGTGTGTGTCTGTGTGTCTGTGAGTCTGTGTGTCTGTGTGTGTGTAATTTCCGAACGGTTATACAAAAAAAACGGTAATAGTTACGGGACTGGTTTTTTCGGTATAGTGCTGACAAAACTCTGACGAAGCCCATAAGCAAATTATATAAAAATCGGCCGGTGGTAAGTGGTTTAATTGATGATTTTGTTCCAGAAATGTGACATAAATGGATGGGAGAGAGAACGAGGAGGATAACATGTACCGTAATTAGTTTAGCCCCACGTAATACTATAAGCTTAGAGCTCACTCTTGCGGCCGCTTTGTTTCAACTGTAGGGAGATTTCATACTTTCATAAGACAGCGTTATGCGTGATATCAAATATTATATAATGCAGTTGTATACTTTTACATTGCAACTGTGACAGTAAAGTCCCGGCCGAAGGCACGGGTTACACTAGTATATATATATAGAGAAACTTACCCAGATATTATAGTGAGCTCAATAACAGAGCCGACAAGTTTCTGAACGTTTCTAATACTGAATGTGTTGGTGTCCTCCTCCCCCCACCCCCCTTCTCGCAGAGTCAGACCGTTTACTTTACTTTCCTGGACATATTAGTATGTTAGCTTGGCAATGTGAATCACGTTTTCTAGAAAGATAAGAATAGAGGAACATTTTCTGTCGATTATAAAAGTACTGTAACACTACTTGATCACTACTGTAGCACTACTGTAACACTACTGTAACACTACTGTACCACTACTGTAACACTACTGTAACACTACTGTAACACTACTGTACCACTACTGTAACACTACTGTAACACTACTGTACCACTACTGTAACACTACTGTAACACTACTGTAACACTACTGTACCACTACTGTAACACTACTGTAACACTACTGTAACACTACTGTAACACTACTGTAACACTACACTAACACTACTGTCACACTCACAGTATCTAGTTGTATGGAGTCCACACGAGGGTTAACAGTGAACTGCAGTACGTTACTAAAAGCAGCTGAGAACTGAAACTGCAGATCTGTTTTTACGAGGGTAACTGTCACGTCCTCTTTATCAACAGCTGAAACAGAAAACACTATAATTCGGAATAATTTGGAGGTGAATTCGTACATTTAAATACTTATATTCATCCAAAAAGCTATGCTAATTAATGATGGTAACGTTATCACGGAAACTACACTTACTCTTGTCATGGAAACTACACTTACTGTTGGCCATGCTCCAGATGATGGATCTATGATGGAACTCTGCTGTGTGGTTGGTTGTGTCTATTGGGTCGTTTAGAGAAATGTTCTTAACAATGGAGGACTGGTAGTGGGGACGCTGGTACCCAGTCGGCTCATTTTCTCCTATAGCTGGGGTGTAACACTACTGTAACACTGCTGTAACACTACTGTAACACTACTGTACCACTACTGTAACACTACTGTAACACTACTGTAACACTACTGTAACACTACTGTACCACTACTGTAACACTACTGTAACACTACTGTAACACTACTGTAACACTACTGTAACACTACTGTAACACTACTGTAACACTACTGTAACACTACTGTAACACTACTGTATATAGCTGGGGTGTATTGGATGGAAATTTCAAAAAAACAACATAATTAAACTTCTCACTTTGCTTGATTATTAGTGCATGACCCAGTGATAATAAATAAGTAACCTTTGTTGACACAGTCCAGAAGATTAGTAACGGTTATATTTCTAGTCACGTGCTCTCTCAAATATTTCACATAAATTCCATTCTTATCGTTCTCACTACCGTACGCTCGTGATCCAGGTCCGCTGAAAATAGTGATCCCCTAGATTATAACTGTGATAAGTGAGCCCCTAGATTATAACTGTGATAAGTGAGCCCCTAGATTATAACTGTGATAAGTGAGCCCCTAGATTATAACTGTGATAAGTGAGCCCCTAGATTATAACTGTGATAAGTGAGCCCCTAGATTATTACTGTGATAAGTGAGCCCCTAGATTATAACTGTAATAAGTGAGCCCCTAGATTATAACTGTGATAAGTGAGCCCCTAGATTATAACTGTGATAAGTGAGCCCCTAGATTATAACTGTGATAAGTGAGCCCCTAGATTATAACTGTGATAAGTGAGCCCCTAGATTATAACTGTGATAAGTGAGCCCCTAGATTATAACTGTGATAAGTGAGCCCCTAGATTATAACTGTGATAAGTGAGCCCCTAGATTATAACTGTGATAAGTGAGCCCTTAGATTATAACTGTGATAAGTGAGCCCCTAGATTATAACTGTAATAAGTGAGCCCCTAGATTATAACTGTGATAAGTGAGCCCTTAGATTATAACTGTGATAAGTGAGCCCCTAGATTATAACTGTGATAAGTGAGCTCCTAGATTATAACTGTGATAAGTGAGCCCCTAGATTATAACTGTGATAAGTGAGCCCCTAGATTATAACTGTGATAAGTGAGCCCCTAGATTATAACTGTAATAAGTGAGCCCCTAGATTATAACTGTGATAAGTGAGCCCCTAGATTATAACTGTGATAAGTGAGCCCCTAGATTATAACTGTGATAAGTGAGCCCCTAGATTATAACTGTGATAAGTGAGCCCCTAGATTATTACTGTGATAAGTGAGCCCCTAGATTATAACTGTGATAAGTGAGCCCCTAGATTATAACTGTGATAAGTGAGCCCCTAGATTATAACTGTGATAAGTGAGCCCCTAGATTATAACTGTGATAAGTGAGCCCCTAGATTATAACTGTGATAAGTGAGCCCCTAGATTATAACTGTGATAAGTGAGCCCCTAGATTATAACTGTGATAAGTGAGCCCCTAGATTATAACTGTGATAAGTGAGCCCCTAGATTATAACTGTGATAAGTGAGCCCCTAGATTATAACTGTGATAAGTGAGCCCCTAGATTATAACTGTGATAAGTGAGCCCCTAGATTATAACTGTGATAAGTGAGCCCCTAGATTATAACTGTGATAAGTGAGCCCCTAGATTATAACTGTAATAAGTGAGCCCCTAGATTATAACTGTGATAAGTGAGCCCTTAGATTATAACTGTGATAAGTGAGCACCTAGATTATAACTGTGATAAGTGAGCCCCTAGATTATAACTGTGATAAGTGAGCCCCTAGATTATAACTGTGATAAGTGAGCCCCTAGATTATAACTGTGATAAGTGAGCCCCTAGATTATAACTGTGATAAGTGAGCCCCTAGATTATAACTGTGATAAGTGAGCCCCTAGATTATAACTGTGATAAGTGAGCCCCTAGATTATAACTGTGATAAGTGAGCCCCTAGATTATAACTGTGATAAGTGAGCCCCTAGATTATAACTGTGATAAGTGAGCCCCTAGATTATAACTGTGATAAGTGAGCCCCTGGATTATAACTGTAATAAGTGAGCCCCTGATTATAACTGTAATAAGTGAGCCCCTAGATTATAACTGTGATAAGTGAGCCCCTAGATTATAACTGTAGATAAGTGAGCCCCTAGATTATAACTGTGATAAGTGAGCCCCTAGATTATAACTGTGATAAGTGAGCCCCTAGATTATAACTGTGATAAGTGAGCCCCTAGATTATAACTGTAATAAGTGAGCCCCTAGATTATAACTGTGATAAGTGAGCCCCTAGATTATAACTGTGATAAGTGAGCCCCTAGATTATAACTGTGATAAGTGAGCCCCTAGATTATAACTGTAATAAGTGAGCCCCTAGATTATAACTGTGATAAGTGAGCCCCTAGATTATAACTGTGATAAGTGAGCCCCTAGATTATAACTGTGATAAGTGAGCCCCTAGATTATAACTGTGATAAGTGAGCCCCTAGATTATTACTGTGATAAGTGAGCCCCTAGATTATAACTGTGATAAGTGAGCCCCTAGATTATAACTGTGATAAGTGAGCCCCTAGATTATAACTGTGATAAGTGAGCCCCTAGATTATAACTGTGATAAGTGAGCCCCTAGATTATAACTGTGATAAGTGAGCCCCTAGATTATAACTGTGATAAGTGAGCCCCTAGATTATAACTGTGATAAGTGAGCCCCTAGATTATAACTGTGATAAGTGAGCCCCTAGATTATAACTGTGATAAGTGAGCCCCTAGATTATAACTGTGATAAGTGAGCCCCTAGATTATAACTGTGATAAGTGAGCCCCTAGATTATAACTGTGATAAGTGAGCCCCTAGATTATAACTGTGATAAGTGAGCCCCTAGATTATAACTGTGATAAGTGAGCCCCTAGATTATAACTGTGATAAGTGAGCCCTTAGATTATAACTGTGATAAGTGAGCCCCTAGATTATAACTGTGATAAGTGAGCCCCTAGATTATAACTGTGATAAGTGAGCCCTTAGATTATAACTGTGATAAGTGAGCCCCTAGATTATAACTGTGATAAGTGAGCCCCTAGATTATAACTGTGATAAGTGAGCCCCTAGATTATAACTGTGATAAGTGAGCCCCTAGATTATAACTGTGATAAGTGAGCCCCTAGATTATAACTGTGATAAGTGAGCCCCTAGATTATAACTGTGATAAGTGAGCCCCTAGATTATAACTGTGATAAGTGAGCCCCTAGATTATAACTGTAATAAGTGAGCCCCTAGATTATAACTGTGATAAGTGAACCCCTAGATTATAACTGTGATAAGTGAGCCCCTAGATTATAACTGTGATAAGTGAGCCCCTGGATTATAACTGTAATAAGTGAGCCCCTGGATTATAACTGTAATAAGTGAGCCCCTAGATTATAACTGTGATAAGTGAGCCCCTAGATTATAACTGTAATAAGTGAGCCCCTAGATTATAACTGTGATAAGTGAGCCCCTAGATTATAACTGTGATAAGTGAGCCCCTAGATTATAACTGTGATAAGTGAGCCCCTAGATTATAACTGTAATAAGTGAGCCCCTAGATTATAACTGTGATAAGTGAGCCCCTAGATTATAACTGTAATAAGTGAGCCCCTAGATTATAACTGAGATAAGTGAGCCCCTAGATTATAACTGTGATAAGTGAGCCCCTAGATTATAACTGTAATAAGTGAGCCCCTAGATTATAACTGTGATAAGTGAGCCCCTAGATTATAACTGTGATAAGTGAGCCCCTAGATTATAACTGTGATAAGTGAGCCCCTAGATTATAACTGTGATAAGTGAGCCCCTAGATTATAACTGTGATAAGTGAGCCCCTAGATTATTACTGTGATAAGTGAGCCCCTAGATTATAACTGAGATAAGTGAGCCCCTAGATTATAACTGTGATAAGTGAGCCCCTAGATTATAACTGTGATAAGTGAGCCCCTAGATTATAACTGTGATAAGTGAGCCCCTAGATTATAACTGTGATAAGTGAGCCCCTAGATTATAACTGTGATAAGTGAGCCCCTAGATTATTACTGTGATAAGTGAGCCCCTAGATTATAACTGTGATAAGTGAGCCCCTAGATTATAACTGTGATAAGTGAGCCCCTAGATTATAACTGTGATAAGTGAGCCCCTAGATTATAACTGTGATAAGTGAGCCCCTAGATTATAACTGTGATAAGTGAGCCCCTAGATTATAACTGTGATAAGTGAGCCCCTAGATTATTACTGTGATAAGTGAGCCCCTAGATTATAACTGTGATAAGTGAGCCCCTAGATTATAACTGTGATAGGTGAGCCCCTAGATTATAACTGTGATAAGTGAGCCCCTAGATCATAACTGTGATAAGTGAGCCCCTAGATTATAACTGTGATAAGTGAGCCCCTAGATTATAACTGTGATAAGTGAGCCCCTAGATTATAACTGTGATAAGTGAGCCCCTAGATTATAACTGTGATAAGTGAGCCCCTAGATTATAACTGTGATAAGTGAGCCCCTAGATTATAACTGTGATAAGTGAGCCCCTAGATTATAACTGTGATAAGTGAGCCCCTAGATTATAACTGTGATAAGTGAGCCCCTAGATTATAACTGTGATAAGTGAGCCCCTAGATTATAACTGTGATAAGTGAGCCCCTAGATTATAACTGTGATAAGTGAGCCCCTAGATTATAACTGTGATAAGTGAGCCCCTAGATTATAACTGTGATAAGTGAGCCCCTAGATTATAACTGTGATAAGTGAGCCCCTAGATTATAACTGTGATAAGTGAGCCCCTAGATTATAACTGTGATAAGTGAGCCCCTAGATTATAACTGTGATAAGTGAGCCCCTAGATTATAACTGTGATAAGTGAGCCCCTAGATTATAACTGTGATAAGTGAGCCCCTAGATTATAACTGTGATAAGTGAGCCCCTAGATTATAACTGTGATAAGTGAGCCCCTAGATTATAACTGTGATAAGTGAGCCCCTAGATTATATGTCGAGATAAAATTATTACCAGGCATAACCAATAGCAGTGTTCCCCCTACTCCTGACTGGCTGTATATCTCCAGGTACTCCCCCCATATTGTTAAACTCCCTGCACATGTCGAGGAGGAGCAGGTTTAGTTTGGTTTCTCTGAACTGCATTCTGTGTAGAACGTACTGTGCTTTAATGCAGTGCTCTATTCGCACTGTTGAGGGGGCGTCTACTGGAACCTGCAGGGTAAGGAGATATCTTTTTACTTTACATTTTTCCGAACTCTTTTTTTCGGTAAAAATTTGTTGAAACTAAATTCTTGAGAAAGAAGCGGAAAGTTTCACTATAAAGTAGTAGATACTAAGATGAAACTAAATTCTTGAGAAAGAAGAGGAAAGATTCACTATAAAATACTAAGATAACACGTACCAGGTAATTCTCCCCAGCGATCTCAAAGCCGTGACCAGCGAAATAGAACACACCGTACACTCCTGTACTGAGTAACTTGTAGAAGTTATCACACGCAGCTATCATCTCGTCACGGGTTAAGTTTATCAGGGACACTACCTGTTAATTGTATATAATTGAATAGGGTATATTATAATATTATATACAGGGTGGGCCAAAAGTCAGTGGGCATACGTTGGCCTCAATAGCTCCACCGTGTTTTATATTTGAGAGCTGTTGCTTTGCAGATGGGATACTGTACTTACTGGTTCGAGGATTCCGTCGTCAAAATTTTATGCCATTGCCCCCCCCCCCCCCTCTGTTCATTATATAAGTTGTTTTACGGAGAAAAGTTTGCTAAACATTTTAATCAATAATAAACATTTCAAATCTAATGCTAGTACTACAACTAGTACTACTACTACTACAAATGCTAATAATATCTCTAAGTTTACCTTGAAGTTCATTAGTTTGAGTGCAGCACTGATATCTCTAGCATCGTCCTCAGCGTGTACTATATCTCCGAATGTGGCCTCCGTGTAGCTCTGGTTACCTATTATTAGGGCTACCTGCAATACAGACCAATATTACAGTAGATAGTACGCAGTGTACACTATACACAATATATTTGAGTGCAGTGTACACACTGTGACACAGGGTGAACACCAGCAGTTATTTTAACAACTAACATTCTTGGCACTGACACCCCCGGGGAATATACACCCGGAAATAGAAGGTCCTGTCTCCAACAAAGGAGAGCAGAATATCACGAACAAAATTTCCGGGTTATAAATATAACCATTACTGCATAATGAGAATAATTGAAGTAATATTTCTAGAATGTACCTTATCAGTGGCTGTCTCCACGAAACTTGTTCCTGTAAAGTGTTTAGGTTCGTCTGGAGTCCACCGGACTAAAGCAGTCTCAGACACAATGGTTTTACCTTCATAGCACGCCGTGCATTTGTACTGTCTCCTGAAGAAGTGGTTAAGTTACTCAATGTTAAGATTAGTAGAGTTTACGGATGGCTGGCAAAATAAGGGGAACATTCACAAGGAACTCCCAAGGGAGGGAATATTTCTTGAAATAACCTAATTTAAGGTTACCAGATTTCAAGTTAGATTTGTCGTGGTGCTAAAATTAACAATGCAATATCTTTTAAACTGAACAATATTGAACAAAAAATATTCTCTCATTTCTAACGATTCACTAAAAATGCGGAAATAACATTACCTGTGAGCGGTTTGGTCTAATCCTGTCACACAGAGATACGGTTTCGTCTTGTCGTGCATAAGAACCCCTTCGCAGTACCTACGTTTAGAAATTTAGCTACTCTATGACTGTAGTTTTAATTTATAAGGATTACAGTTTGGTCAGAAAATTCGCAATTACAGCAGTATCTCCCAGTATCTACTATCTAACCATTGCAATTGTGCGTGGTGAGGCCTGACATCTACAAAAAAGTGGGCTTCTGATGAGGATTCTTTGAGTTGATAATCTTTAGGGTGGAGAAGGAACTGTAACTCTTCAACTGGGCACCCTGTACCGGATATATGGTATCACGAGAGTTTGATTATAATAACCGGAAATACTTTACCTCTCTATTATAGCGACAGGAGCTCAGTATGGGTTTACAAGATTGGAAACTTCTGGAGAATATGTAACCTGTTACACGAGGTTGTAATATTTTCAATGAATGAGGTTCATGACGACAATGATGACGACGAAATGACACGTAACGAATTAAATTACGCTAAAAGGAATATATAATTGTCGAAGTCATACGCAAACCATTGCCTGGCTCGAGTCCAATTGTTGCGCGCGTATACAAGCCGCGCGCTAAACTCATACTGACACTATTTTGCTACTCATTAAATATGCAATTCGGCGTTGGCGTCCGATGTACTGAGCATCCGTCATAGTATGAGGTAAGAATTAAATCACCCCTAGCTGCTCCAGATTTAACAATAGCTTGCATCAATCATGGTATTAGTCATGCACGGTATTAGTCATGCAATAGGTATCTGAATCATCATCGTTTCTTTTCAGCGAAAAAGGAAGGGGCGTTGTGAGGGCGGAAGTTTCGAGTTTAAACAAAGTACTTAATTAAAAAGTACCTAATTCCTGAACGACGTTGACGTCGACAAAAGCCCATTTTATATCTCCGGAATTTGATTCAAGTCTGACTTTATATCGTCCTTTATCGTCCACTGTCACCTGGTCAAATAATAAGGATAATAATAATTGATAGAGATCCAAACAGCAACAATACCATTATCCCAGCAAACCAGTCGATATAACATGCAATTTTAATGAGTAAAGAGCTAGCAGTTATAACTGCACTCTTTATTTTCGAACAGCTAACGTAATAAATCTTATTTTAGATCCAGAGCTGCTCTTTTCTCTTGGTAAAGAAAGCTACTAAAGTGATAAAGTCCTTAATTCTGTACTGGTGACTGAGACTATCTTCTCGGATAGACAGATGCAGGAGGTGACCGGGACAATGGACATGATTTTAGGCCTGACCGGGACCGGGACCGGTACCGGGATACAAAATGTGACTTGACCGGGACCGGGACCGGGACCGGGACTGAGATTATCAATTTACCGTGACCGGGACCGGGACCAATAATTTCTGGGATTTCTATCTTACCGGGACCGGGACCGGGACCGGGACCAACAATCCAATTTTACCGGGATGACCGGGATGACCGGGATTTCACCGGGATTTGACCGGGATGACCGGGACCAAAACTGGTATTCTCATATTGAAAACTGCAACTTTCATTTACATTATAATTGAACAATTTGAATAAGTAATAACTAGAATATTTAATTAGAAAAAACTAGAAAAAACCTGTCAATATGGGGCATGGGCCTAATGTACTACACCAATAATGTTCATGTACTGATTACTCAAGTTCACCCTCATTCCTCAATCAATGATCCCTCAAATTATTCAACGGTTTCATTCTCCAATTCCAATTGACAATGACAATGGGCGTGAGCCCGAGTTGGAAACTTGATGTTAGTTTTGCACTTATGATAATGTAGTTACGTAACGATATTAGTTACGCTAAAACTTGTTTAGCAATTTAAACATTGTATTATTTGGCTCAGAGGTTGTTTTAAAGATGAAATTCACAATGAATGTAAGTAATAAAAAAAAACTTAAAATCCAGTGAATGAAATTAATGTAAAAGATCCGGGAAAAAATCCCAGCAAATTTGAGTGATTGAACCCGGACCCGTGACCGGGACCAAGAATCCTGAATTAACCGGGACCGGGACCGGGAATCATAAATCAGCATTTGAACCGGGACGGGACGAAAAATGTGACTTGACCCGGTTTGACCGGGACAGGGACCCGGGATAGCTCAAAATTGCCAATCCGGTAACCGGGATTCCCGGTCACTCTCCTGAAAATTACATAACAAACTTGTTTTAAATGAGCGAGTCTCATTACAGAACGAAAATAAGTAAATCATTTATATCACCTGAATTAAGGGGTATTCACCTGACCTCCCTCCGTCGAAAGATTCTGTCTTAACTTTCAGATACCTTAACTTTAACTGATTTGCAAACATGATCGAGAGACTCAGTTTACCTGAGAAGATACGAGTGATAGTAACAACAACGTCAGTACCAGGAGAAGTTATAATTGTAACATGAATTAATTTCTCCACGCTGTACAAGATGTAATTGTGGAACTACAAATGTGATCATATTAAACATTTTACATGGGTTGAATATATTATGTGATACATAAGAACTACCGGAATATAATATATTCATAATCCAGAACTGTAAATATGAATCAAATCAATGAAATTTGAAAAAAGTAAACAGAGAAAAAGAAACAGAGAAAGTAAACAGAGAAAGTAAACCAGAGAAAGTGACAGAGAAAGTGAACAGAGAAGTAAAAACAGAGAAAGTAAAAAGAGAAAGTAAACCAGAGAAAGTAACCAGAGAAAGGTGAACAAGAAAGTAACACAGAGAAAGTTAACAGAGAAAGTAAACAGAGAAAGTAAACAGAGAAAGTAAACAGAGAAAGTAAACAGAGAAAGTAAACAGAGAATCTAACCAGAGAAAGTAAACAGAGAACCATACCTTTACGAACCGCAACATTGCACAAAGAACTGAATGAGATCCACTACAAGCCTTCTCTCTGTCCTTCTTGTACTCAATCAATCCCCTCACTCAGTCCACTACAACTTGTAGAGCTGCTCTAAACTAACCGCTCAGAACCTTGTTTTAGCTTATGTTTGTGTTTATAATCTTATAAAATAGATTAGCATTAAGTCTTCAGTTTCAATGATAATGTTTATTATCCACTATCCAACCCCAATGGATTGTTACTTGAATTTAGTTTGGATCTATTTTTGTAACTTATTGTTTAGAGACACTAAAATGATAACAGACACAACCGAAATTTAGTAAAAATTTCGGTTGTGGTTGATTACTCCCAATTTATCATAGACCAAGTTAACTCGAGTCATAGATATTATATATGTTATGTATAATAGTCGAATATAAATTCTACAGTATAAATGTCAAACTGATGACATACATATATCCGTACATAGAAATCCTCAGCTAGTTCAGGAATAAGTTAAGAAGCACGGCTGCGTTTACTGACGTTCATACCACCTCGACCTTTTATTGTCATTCTTTTCTTAATCCAAAGGTTCTTCCTGAAAATAATAGAAAATTGATCGACTGTGCCAAAATCTTTATTTAAACGGCTAAATCTTTAAATTTAGTGAATGTTTCAAATTTAACAAAACAAATCAAAACATAGAATATTCTGCAAATTTCATACACTTTAACTTGCAACTGCTTTAAAATTTAGGTTACTTTGTGGTTGATAGTCTATATTAACCGAAGTTATTGCTTAACTATGAACACAGTTTTAAAATAAACCAAGAACAAAATCCCTTAAAAACTTGTCCCTGCTCAACCAATAAACTAATTTTATTGGTTTTATTACTGAAATATCTCACAGAGCAAGTAACAAGAGTGTATAAATAACTTCAAATACTTGTCATCTTGGTGCTATTAGTACAATGATTGCTTAGTTTGTACCTTAAAGATATTGATAACTTGAATCACCACAATCCTTACCCCCATAGTAAGGCGATACCTTCACTAGTGGTACTGTTGATGAACCCAGTTTCATCAGCATCTCTCAGAGGTCCTGGAGACTGCATTGTCCCTCCTAAAGTAATCATTTATAACAGTGACAAAACAAAATACAGTTATTTCAGTAATATATGTTTCTCATTACTTGCATGGTTATATTGATATTGGAGGCTTTTTTAATGAGCAAAAAGTAAGATTCCAAAATTTTAATTTTGGCTATGAATTTGGTGAAATTATCTTTTGAATAACTGCTACAAAGGATGTCATCTTCAATCAACTATTATCAGTAATGTAAGCTGGCCCAGGAACTATGAAAGTGACCATCAAGCCAGAGGAAAAAGACTACTCGGAATCTTAAGATCACTATTGTGATCACTCACTACCACGAAATACAATAAGACACAAAAGAATAAGTGAACATGTTATAAGATTATTATTATACGTCATTTAAAGGAGTTGTTTTTTATTAACCAGTTGTTTTTTAGTTAAACTGACCATTGCGGTTAAGTATTTACTAGCGAATATCCCTGTAATTAAATGAATATAATTATTTCACGCTTTCTTCTAAATCAAGATAATTAGCCAAAGGAAAGTTCTTCAAAGGACGTAAAAAAAATCAGCAATTTGCCCGCACTGCACCATCATAGAATGTAATTTAATAAAGCACTACTAGCCATAACATTTGAATGGGGAATATCAGAGATAAAAAGTTTATCAGGAACACAAAACATGGTTCTCTGGTTTTTTAAATTTCTGCCGTTTGTACATTTATTCTATTGGTTTATTTATTTTTTTGAGGTGACTAACCTTAAGCTAGACAATCACCATTGTTGAAAATATCTGTATATTGTTCGAAAACATTTTTAAACTTAAACTAAATATTAACTAATTAAAATCATCAACAACAAGATTACGTTCAAGGTTCATGCAAATTTCAAACTCAAACAATGCTGGGTTTGTCCTGGCACAGGTCACCCAAAACTCCACCCGCCACAGAGGTTTGAATGCAAGCTCACTCAGAATGCTCTTCAGAACAGTTGCAGTAGTACTCACAAAACTTTTATATATATATATGCTCCAGTGCTCCTATATGGCTAAAAGATAACTTGATACTTTCGAAAACTATAATGCCATGGACCTCTATGAAGATAAGCTACCACTCCTATCCTCCCAAAGATTTGACCTCTGTTGTTGCTTGGAATCCACCCCTAGGATATACTACAAGATGATCACTATGGAAATCTTAATAAAAGTTGATCCCTTATGCAAGGGCTCATCTTGCAGCTAAGAGCAAAACCGAAAGGCCCACCGCGATACCAGCACCATATTGACAGGATACGGAAGTTTACTAAACGTGGACACTGGGTCCAACGAACTGAAACAGAAGCAAATAGACCTTCTGACTAGGTCGCAGAACAAGTGTTGTCAGCTACTCCAAAAAGAATAAATAACCTCTTCATGGACTTGAATTGGAATAAACATCTCATGGTACTGAACCCAAGAATAAAATCAGAGTGAGTGTCAGATACATTAAAACATTGATGAAGGACCAAAAAGAACTTTCCTTGGCTACTCAAGCACAGAGCACAGACACCAAGGTTATAATATATTATAAAGGGTCTCAATAAGAGTCTCGACTGCCTAGACGTCAGACCTTTTTTTGTTTTTTTTTTTTTTTTTTTTTTTTTTTTTTTTTTTTTTTTTTTTTTATTTTGGCATCGGTAGTTTTTCCTCTGGCCCGGGATCAGCGACTCCTAGGGACCAAGGATAAAGGTGTAGAACATTAGTATCTACAAAACTTTCAACGTTGTTTTTACAAGTAGACAGGGCTTGCTGCGCAAGGAAGAAAAGCAGGGGAGAAACACTCACAACATATACAAATAAATATTATAAAACATAGCAAAAAAGAAATTCAAACATCCTAACACTACTACAAATGTTTTTATTACATACTAAATGTGATACATGATAATTATATGCTGTTATGACAAGAAACAGGGCTTGCAGGGCAAGAGATGGATCAAAGGGCCTAGTCACAGAGTGTAATATACAAGCGACTCAGCAAGAACCCATTGCTGAAATCTGGCACACAAAATACCACAAACAATACAAGAAAAACAAATATATCAAACAATAATGTTTATAACAAGAATCAGGCTTGCAGAGCAATAGAAGAAAAATAAAGAAAACTACCATCAACTGTATATACCGTAGTCCATCGATAGTAATCATTACTAATACACAAATCCACAGGGCAACAACAATATTAAAATCCATAATAAATACTCAATCAACCCAATATAACGAGTTTAAAAATTGGTATAAACCAGAGACAGGGCTTTGCTATAATGGATAAAGGATGATGGGGGAGGATGCTATATTGGGGGTAAACAATAACTTGGAGAGGTGACAGTAGAAGATAAAGCTACTCGACGGTACGAGTATTAATAGGCAAAGCGTGCAATGTAACAATGGGTAATGTTAGGTAATATGTATATTGTATATACTTATATACGTAAGATGCTGGGGTTACTGTGCAAACTGGTCCCTAGCTGTAGTAGTTCAGTCCCTATTTATTGTGAAATCACTGAAAATAGCACTGCAAACTGCATGTAACCATAATTAATGTTCTTTCTAAAAGCTTCAAAAACGCGGTCAACTTCAAAAAACTTCGGAAAGTTAATGCGAATACATTCAACAGTAACTTTTAAACAATGAGTGTGATCAACAACAAGATCAAAAAGATCAAAACCACGACCCCGCAACTCTACCGAGACACACAAACGAGAGAGAGAGAGAGAGAGAGAGAGAGAGAGAGAGAGAGAGAGAGAGAGAGAGAGAGAGAGAGAGAGAGAGAGAGAGAGAGAGAGAGAGAGAGAGAGAGAGAGAGAGAGAGAGAGAGAGAGAGAGAGAGAGAGAGAGAGAGAGAGAGAGAGAGAGAGAGAGAGAGAGAGAGAGAGAGAGAGAGAGAGAGAGAGAGAGAGAGAGAGAGAGAGAGAGAGAGAGAGAGAGAGAGAGAGAGAGAGAGAGAGAGAGAGAGAGAGAGAGAGAGAGAGAGAGAGAGAGAGAGAGAGAGAGAGAGAGAGAGAGAGAGAGAGAGAGAGAGAGAGAGAGAGAGAGAGAGAGAGAGAGAGAGAGAGAGAGAGAGAGAGAGAGAGAGAGAGAGAGAGAGAGAGAGAGAGAGAGAGAGAGAGAGAGAGAGAGAGAGAGAGAGAGAGAGAGAGAGAGAGAGAGAGAGAGAGAGAGAGAGAGAGAGAGAGAGAGAGAGAGAGAGAGAGAGAGAGAGAGAGAGAGAGAGAGAGAGAGAGAGAGAGAGAGAGAGAGAGAGAGAGAGAGAGAGAGAGAGAGAGAGAGAGAGAGAGAGAGAGAGAGAGAGAGAGAGAGAGAGAGAGAGAGAGAGAGAGAGAGAGAGAGAGAGAGAGAGAGAGAGAGAGAGAGAGAGAGAGAGAGAGAGAGAGAGAGAGAGAGAGAGAGAGAGAGAGAGAGAGAGAGAGAGCCCTTTGCAGCTCTCATACAACTGTAAGCTTGAGCGAACACGCCGTGCTTGACTCGGGACGTATACGTATAGTATCGTAACATTATTATATATATTATGAGTGTGAGTGAATTATGAAATTAAGAAGCTGCTGTACCACCAACTGTGAAGTATCGTGTCACGTGACCTGACATTTTCTGACAAGATGGACGTTCTAGTAATATGTGTAAACTGTTTAGTAGTTAGTACTTGACGAAATGTGCGGTGAAGCAAAATTAAGGCCATGTGGCATGGCATTGCTCAGCTTGGATCTTATCGTTATGATTGGTTACTATCTAGATGAAGAGTTCAACGTGTATAGTACGTGAAGAACGCTAGGAACGCGAAGAAAGTTTCGAATCTTAAATAAGATTGTGCTGGGAAGTGTGACCTTTATATTATTACTGTAACCAGCGCGACTAGCCATTAAGCAGGTATAAGAGAAACTTTAAACCTGGAATTTTCACCAGCTGAACGACAAACTGATCTGACTTAAAACTTCTACTACCAGCTAAAGATCAAAATAATATTTAAATTAAAAGGAGATAACTGAGAGCTAACCTAGTTTACAGAGACTCGGTCTCACAAAATCAATGCGGGAATAAAGACCGGTAAACGACAAGAACATAATATAGCCGGGCCAGACAAGAATCTTCAAGTTTACTGTTGTTTTCGTGTTTACCAGTCTAGATTCATATTCATACCACAGAGTACTTTAAAGTTGTAAATAAGATACAAAGAGACGATTATAGAACCCCGATAGTATGGAAATAGGGTCTTAACTATTTGACCAGGAGATAATCATCTTCACTTATAAGTTACCGTAATTTAAAGTACCTTTAGAGGCCCTTATATACGACTTACATTCTTAAAACTTCAAACATAACCTGTACCTCCTAGTTTGCTTACTAAACCACAAAACGGACATATCAAAGTTTCAGAAGCTCGAAGGGGAGCATGCTAATCTCTAATGTTCAGTATTTCCAATCCTTTGTAATCTATCGTCGTAAGTATCCTTGGACGTGTTCAAACCTGGTTGGTGGTTTTGTTACATTTTTCCCACTCTTTACTTCTGGGCCCCCAGATTGAAATCTGTAACATTTTAAGAAAAACTGAAACTACTGACAAAAACTAGACCCTTTGACTGAGGGCACCCTTGAATCAAAATTTTTGTAACATATTCAGGTCCTGAGATATAGCAGTTTAGTTGGGGGCCCTGGATATTGAATTTTGTAACACATTTCTATGTTACACTTTTTCAATGAGTTTTTAGAGAAGCTTCTTGATAGTTTTTGAAGTTCAGACCAGTTTTTCCAGGTCACAAAGGGTTCCATCAACCATATTCTTGACCAAATTTTGTACTTGGGCCCAAAACATTGAATTTTGTAACATATTTATGTATTGACTACAAAGCTCATATCTGGAATGTTCAATATATTCTTGTACTGTTAACATGGTTTTTAGATTCTCATACAGAATTGTAAAGCAATCCTTATTCGTATAATTTGATAAAATGGCTGCAGAACTTGAATAATGTAACATTAGAAAGTAAATTTATAGAGTATAGTATATAGTATGTATCCTAGTTTGAGGGGTGTTAGGCCAAGCTATATTATAGTTTTGAAGTTCAGACCAGTTTGCCTAGGTAATAAAGGGTTCCATCAACCATATTATTGACCATATTTTGTACTTGGGCCCAAAACATTGAATTTTGTAACGTTTTAATGTTCCGGTCAAGCATTTTGTACACCAAAATTGTTACAAATTTCAATATATAGGGCCCAATTTCTATTTTCTATACAATTTGATATATAAATTAAACGTTTTTAAATATCCAACCTTTAATCTAATTAGCTATATTCATTTGATTAAATTTACCGCGTTCTGTCGTAGAACATTACATTTAAATTGTTACAAAATTCAATAATTTGGTCCCAATTATCATTTTTTAAATTTGTTAAGTTGTTTCATGTCTTTATTATAATGCATCAACCAACTTAAAACCAATACTAGATCAAACAACTCTGTATAACATGTACTCATTTGTAACCATGTTACGTTATTCAAAGAAATGGGCCTTTTTTATTATGAACCATATACCAAGATTGTGGTAATGCCTTTATACAAGAATTGCTGCACTAGTAACCTGGTTTTAGAGTTAAATACATATCCTACACTAGCTTTGGTTGTAACAAACTATAAAGATATCATGAAAACAAGATGTTACAAAATGTCCATTTTGGGCCTTTTTATGAACTCAAAAGTGGGCCTTTTTTCATTCCACAGCTAAGCAAATACCTAAAGTACATTTTTGTGAAGCAAGAATCTTTAGAATTTAATAATTGGCTGAGCCATTGAAAAGTGTAACCAAATGTTACATTTTTCAATATAACTGGGCCATTTTACAATATTATTCATAGCCGATGACCTGAGACTATTTGTTATGACAATTATAATCATATCTGAAAGTTTCAAGACCATCGAGTAATTATTAATGGAGTTATTGTAAAAATGAGAAAATCGCCCATCTTGGCAGTGTAACAAAACCACCAACCAGGTTTGAACATGTCCCCTTATATACTTGTTATGGTCTTAGCACGTAGTTAATACCATCATATTATGCATCGTTATTTGCATTGCAATTATGCTTGTAATCTTAAAAATGTCTAAGTGCTTAAGCGAGCATAGAAATTCAGAAGTGTTTCAAGGTACGATATAATTACTGCTTACATATAACAGCTATACCTCAGTGATAGTTAATATGTTTAACGCAGTTT
>NC_087079.1:18374286-18467570 GCF_026151205.1 Bolinopsis microptera
TATCAATTATTCCATATTTGGTGAGATGGAGAGTTGAGAGAAAGAGCGAGCTGGAGATGGCCACCGCTTTTAGCAGACCTATGTTAGTAGTAGTACCGTCTAATTGTCTGGTAAAATACTGAACAAATTACAAAGAGTTACAAAGACTACAAAGAGCGGACAAAGACTACAAAGAGCGGACAAAGACTACAAAGAGCGGACAAAGACTCGGAATTACAAAGAGTTACAAAGACTACAAAGAGCAGACAAAGACTCGGGCTGAAAAGCGAGAGAGATAACAGAAATTAGCGGGGGCACGGTTATTTGTAACATGTAACGTTACTCCACATTTATTAATGGGTATATAAAGTTAAACGCGAGTGAAAGTAGCCTGGAGGTACTTATGAGCTGTGGGTGTTAAAGTATGGGCTACTTTAGCAGGGTCTGTTCCGGTGTCTTCTTACTGGTGCTGGTGAGCACTGTGCTAGTTAGTACTTACGTATTGTTACGAGTTAGACTCACTAAATCTAACTAAGTTTAACTAAGTTTAACTAAGTCTAACTAAGTCTTAACTAAGTTTAACTAAGTCTAACTTAGTTCTGCCCAGACTAAATCCAGTTTGTTTTTAAAGTTTTAAAGGAACAAATTGATACATTATAAGAGGGATTGCACGATGAAAGATGGTTGGGCAGATATATATGGAACTAAGCCGAAACTGTGTCTTTGCCAATATAATATTAAATTGAGGTTTAATAACGTGCCACTATCAAGATATACGGTAGATAGCATAGCTTAGTATATATCACTATTAGTACTATATCAAACTTGCACTCCCAAGTGCACTCCAAACGTGATCACGGTAGTATGTGTGGGCGGTTTTTCAAATCAAATCATCTAATTGTTCGATAGTTTTGCTTGCTGTGCGATATTGTGATCGATATTGCTCTTATCTTATTAGACTAACATACTATGCGAATTGAGCGCATTACATGCCGCATTACATGCCGGCTGCCGCATACATGCCGCATTACATGCCGCATACAGGTAAACTTACTAACTTAGCATTATCTATATCTCGTAGATCTTGACCGTAATTAAACTGACAGCGATTTATTACCAATATTGGCATGAGTCCTTCATGAGCACAGATTGATAACAGAGTGCAATTTGAGCGTCGGCACCTCTAGCTCTGGGGTGTTTAGTCCACTCGTTTTATGACCAGAGTACGATTACGAAGTGGGGGGGGGGGGGAAATCCCTTCAGTAATACGAGCTTAAGTTCCGTATTGCCACTACTATTTACCTAGATAATGAAGGTTGGGAATTATAGTACTCAGCAGTCCCTCTTAGTCCCAACCATGTGCTATTAATAATGTGCTGTGATCAGATGCAATAGCTAAGCAGGTATCAGAGAAGGTACAGTGCAGTAAAACCCTGATTTACCGCGATTTTAAAACCCTGATTTACTGCGGCCATTTCCTTTTCTCCAAGGTCCACGGGAGATCGGGATTTTCCAACAAACTATCTTAGTAGGTACAGTAACTACAATAAGTAACAACAATAAGTAACTAATAATAATAACTGGCAACTACAATTCACTACAACATCTCTCTACACACTTGAGAATAAGAAGCGTCTAACGAATACCATTGAACTAACTGTAGCGAGTACAAATGTGATCGAAGTCGAACACTTGACAGTTTATATATATAATTATATATTACAGCTTGTCACTGTATATTATGCAGAATATCACAGAAGTGTGCCGGTACTTGATATGCACTTGTTAATCACGTCCAGTACGTCGTACTAGTCCAGCTCTATAAAAGCAGCTTACTCTCGCTGCCACTAATTATATGTCGAGGATAATAACATGTTGTAGCTGACTTAACTGTCTCATTTACTGAGATGAAATTTAAAGGCCTGCGAAAGTTAACTTTTGGATATAATTAAGGATGGAAAGGATAAAAATGTTTTAAGATCCTCTTGAGAGGGAAGCTTTCCTTTATAAATACGTCAAAATAGGAAAAGTTTGACTTGGTATTGTAAGCATTAAACGCGATTGAGAATGTACACAAAAACCAACAGGATATTTTATTGTTTCGGGCTATCAGTTTTAAAAGCTAATATATCGAACAATGTGTCAACTGTGTCAAACGGATACAACCAGTTATTCTGAATTTTCTTGTAAACTAAAACATATTGAGAACCTAATGAACAAAATGAACGTAAATGTGGACAATGAAAATTCCAAGTGGTCGGCGTGCGAAGGAATTATAATTTGATTACCGTTATATCAACGATCCCAATGACGTAGAATGGTAGCTCTGTTTAAAAGATTCGATACACGACTAAATTACAAGTAGCTGACTACTGAGTGGAGCCAGGAGCTCAGGAGCAACATAATAATAACCACCTCTCGTAATATGATATATCTTCAACATTCATTGCAACGTTAATTTAGCAAGGTCTCAGAAACTAACCATCATATTTTACCAATGATGTACCGTAGTTTAATGATACGTACACTTCAACGGAAGACAAAGGTAAAACAGGCGGCGGATACCTATCTATAGATAAGTTCAAAGAAACACAAAAGTCACAACTACGTGCATTAAGTGATGGTCGTGATGGCCTGGCCAACTCACCAGTCGTGATATTGTGTGTAGTGTATAGTTGCTCGTCGCCAGATTGATTAATATGCAGGAGGTTATCATGAGCACGTAGTTATCGCTGCTGCTGCTGCTGCTGCTGCTGCTGCTGCTGCTGCTGCTGCTGCTGCTGCTGCTGCTGCTGCTGCTGCTGCTGCTGCTGCTGCTGCTGCTGCTGCTGCTGCTGCTGCTGCTGCTGCTGCTGCTGCTGCTGCTGCTGCTGCTGCTGCTGCTGCGGAGGCGATGTTGGCAACCCTCCAAGTTATTTCGTTTAGTGGAATTTAACAGTTTAGTGGAATGTTTAGTGGAATTATTGAAGTTTTTTGACAGTCGAGGAGGAGGGAACTAATGAACTATGGAACTGAGACAGCTCGATTTGAAGTGTTACTCCATTCTCTGGGAGAATGAGAAATGCTAATCAGGTGACCAAATTTGATGAGGTATTGAGTAGTTAACAAGTTGAGCGGATATCTTGTTAATACGATTAAACTGGTAGAATTCTTGATTAAGTGATGGGAGACGACCTTTGTAGGTGATTAAACATTGAGAATGACGATTAACGATTTGGCACTGCACCAACTTACCAACTATTAAACAGATTGGTCTGCAGAACTCACTAGTTTAAGTAAACCACTATGTTAGAGAGAGGGGACCTGCACTTAATACATATTAAGTAATACGACCCCACTCTTTCAGATGACTCATGACAAAATAACCATGAGCTAGGTTCATGAGAGTGGCGTGAAAATAATCAGGCTCAACAAACAAATCATCTCAAAAACATATCCACCCTAACAGAAGAAATCACTTCTATCACATCGTATAGGAATCATAGGAGGTTTTATTGACACACACAACACACTAAAATTATAAACATAACGCCAACAAGGCGACCAACACAGAGCCATACACAAAAGATGTGATTATCACAGATGTTGCAATAAACAATAGTTTGTTATATCATCTGACGTCAGACCAATGATAATCCAGTTGATAAATCGATATTTAAACTTCATGATTATATTATGACGACAATAAACTCTGTTTCTATTAGATCGTCTCTAACAATGGTCTAGGTTTCTTTTTTATGGGCAGCTATTGGCTTAGGAGTAATAAGCAGGGCACATCATTGTCACCCTTCTTTAAGTAGTGGAGTTATTTGATTTCCCATTCCAAAGATAATCGAAATTAAATTGGAATGTCACAGACGTATCTGAAGATAAGCAGGTAGGGAGCCATTAATAACTAATGTGCTTCAATGAATGGATTATTGGCAACTTTATATAATGATCAATCAATGACTAAAACTTGTTTCAAACCTACTAGTACCATTAAAATTACCGTAATTTAGATACAGTTAGTCACATTTATCATTTGTAGAACATATCCAGTATTACTGACCAACATGACATTTGATGTGGCATTATACATTATGTATTAGACCTGTATTTTAAAGGCATTGTACCTTTATTTTGAGGTAAAACACTATATACAATGGGTAAACTATACCATATACATAAGCCAGGGCCAGGGGAACGACCTGGATTCCATTCTAAGAGAAGCATGTTTCTTATGAAAATTCCTGATGATTCCGTAAATACGACAACTACGAAAATACTCTTTTTAGGTATTTTCTCTCTCTTTACAGTATCTTCTAAAGTTCATTACATAATATACTGTAATACTGTGTAACTAGCACGAATATTTATTGCTGTAGAACACTTGACTTTATATATTTATCAATCTATTTAACTCCAAGAATTTTGAGTCTGAAATGTCAAATTATGTGCAATGGTGATCGATAATTGATATTATGATAGTTATAGGTGAACAAAGGGTTCAGCCTCTCTAATGTCAGTATAGAGATATTAGCTATACCGTTGTCTTGTGAATGAAACAATAACATTTCATAAATGAAGTAAAATTACTTACCAAACACACAAACAATTCGTCTGTTAGTCGCATGAACTTTACTCTTCCTGATACCAGTTCCGACTTTGATGGCAACGCTTATCCGAGAGCTTCTAGTGGGTTTTTTTGCTTTCTTTAACGGTACTATCTCAGGAGTTTTATCACACTGTACATCGTTTTTAACCGGGTCTATCTTCTCCTTGGCCTTGCTTTGAAGACAGCCCATAACAACACATTCATGAACTTTGGGCTACATGTCTGAAGGAAAACAAATTTTGAAACAATTGCAATCATTTGAAAGGATCTCAGCTGTATTTGCCATAGTTAATCACTTTAATGAGATATGCATATTTGACAGGGGTGATGATTTTGATGATGAAGATGAGGAAGTTGATGATGAGGTGGAGAATGTATCGAGGAAGAGGTTTCAGAAGAGTGAGCTGAAAAGAAGACAAGATTCTATTCTAATTTATTGATTATTATATTTATTGAAATAAACATATAATATCCATTACTCCAGGAGTGATGACAGGATTATATATAAAAGAAGAAAAAAAAATACGCATATTTGATTATGGAATATTGGTATAGTAAAAATTATCCAACTAAACTTTAATTTCGAGGTGTTCAACATTCTATGGCAGAAAAAATAATGTGTTTTATTCCTTAGACCTGATGATTAATTGCATGGGATATTCAGACCAACTTTGATTTTCAATTTTAATTTGTATGGGGCTGTGCATCTTTAACATCAACAACAGAACCACATTATTATTATTAAATTTTTTTTTTTTTAAATCAATAAACTTTCAAATTGTTACACAAATACATCATTTTATTTCAAAGAAAATATCGCCGAATGACCTTACATGCCTTGACAAGTGACCGAGTGTAAACAAAATAAGGGACACCGAAACACCAGTTGACCAGTAAACTGATCATAGCAATTACATCGGGCCCTAAATGCACCTATAAGTGAAGCGATGCTGCAACCAAGGCATGCTAGGTTTATTCCATTGAACTAATAAGGTTACAGCCTAAAATATGAATATAATAAATAACAATGTACCATAAATCATAATTATAAACACACTTTATTTAACATATTTTATTAATTATACTTTTTATCAATTTATATTTAGACAATATAGTTACATTAAGGTAAATTGTTTAACTGTCAGAGGATGTTATATGGTCGTTTAGAACTGTCCAGAGGTACTTAATTAAATGGGTTTTAAATCAAAATAGCAAATAATTTAACTTACTATCCGCCATCTCCTTTTATTTATGAATAATATACAGTATACTCTTCATAAAAATTAATACGAATTCATGTCCGTTTATTTTATTCTTTTAACTGTCTTTTTAGATCTAATTTCGGTCTTTCATTGTGGGAGTTCCCAAATTTGTAGGTTGAGGATGCTCATAACATACATGAAGCTTGACTTATTATTCTTATTAAATCTAAAATAGCTAATAATTTAATAAATTATTAACAGGCCCCTTAACGTGGGCAATAATATTATTATTATTATAAAACAGGATCTTACCGACAAAAATGATTCTTAAAAATACCTTAATGCGGTAAACTGTACCCTTGAAAAAGATTTTCCCAACATCTGTTGCATGCAGCTATATCTTTAATTTCGTTCAATTCATATCACTTCTTAAAACCGATAACAAGTTCATTCTAGGTCTCCCCAATCTTCCAATGAATAAATTATCTGATTCAATAGCAAATGAGAGAGCCGTTTGGGCTGGGGTGTTCTCCATACTCCTGAGAATGTGTCCAAACATTTTCCACCGCTGGTGTTCAATACGCCGCGCTTGGATAACTTTTCAACTTTGCACCTTTCATACAATGCTTTGTTGCTTATCATACCTTAATAATATACGCTTTATAAATTATATAAACAAATTGAAGTCTATTTTTCCAATGTTGTTAAGTGTCTCTTTAGATCTGTTTTGGTCTTTCGTGGGAGTTCCCACATTTGTTGGTTGAGAATGCTCAACATAACATACATGATGCTTGACTGCTTTATTGACCCGGACAGGCACCGGGGGCAGACATCCCAACACCAGTGCGTTGGGACATAGTGTTGGTCTGCTTCAGGACGTGTTAGATCCTAGAGAAGCCGCCATCCCCTCTACTGCTTTAGCTCAGCGGCAGCATGAAGCTTGACTGCTTTATTGACCCTGGCAGGTACCGGGGGAAGACATCCCAAAATCATTGCGCTGACACATACTATTGAACTGCTAGAGGAAGTGTTAGATCCCAGAGAAGCCGAATAATCGGGAAATCTATGAGTAATTTTTTTTGAAAACTGGCCACGGGCCTTGTAGGTTTACAACCTACCAGGACGCGCGCCGAGTTGGACTCGTCGACGGTCCAATATATGGAACAGATATTTTACGAGTATCACCCGTTAACACGGGCCTAAATATTACATATCAATCAATTACAATTCATTAATATTACCAATATTAAAAACTATCGAAAATATTCAAGAAAGTATTCTCTAAATGATGATAGACCCTGTCAAAATGTTTGTAAACTTTTAACGGTACCCTGCATTGCAGTTTATTGTAAACTATAGTTAGTTACTATAGACGCCACCATATATATAATAGTCTATACTAATAAACGCCATGTTTTGGCACAGATTTTTTTTGTTTCCGATTTTAATAAATTTTGTACCAAAAGTTGCCTTTAAGTATGAATAATGCAAATCTATCGTGCAGCAAGATAAGGTCGAGCTTTATGTGGGCCTCCTGTTCATTGCAAGTGTGTAAAAGGACAAAAATAGGTAATTTATTGCTTAAAATGCCTATAACTCCTAAAATATCAAATAATTTGAAATAATTTTTAAATGATCATAATTAGATTATCATGATCAAACGCAACCAATTTTTTTCAAAAATACACACAAGTTAACAAATTTTTGACCATTGTTAATGATCTGGCCCGAGGCGCGCCATAACATTTCGAGAAGAAAGCGGCGCGCGCTACTTCGAAGAAATTTTGTAGCGCGATGCGTTACTGTGTCGCGCCGCGCACTCAATAAGGCCAAGGCTTTTCACAGCTAGATCGGCGAGATGCGCTATTGTGTCGCGCCGAGCTGCCATGAATCGACATCGTCAATTAAAAGAAATTTATACGAGTAACATCCGTCAAACAAATTTTAAAAATAATATTACTTTAAATCTTAATATTATATTAGTACTATATCAAACGTTTATTTTTGCTGAGCTGCACTGATTGCGACTTCGCTTCATAACATTCAATTTAAAACAACGGATACTGTAGAAGTTTTAGCATTTAGACCAAAAACTAAAAATTTGCCTTTTATTCGTATTTTTAGACAAAAATCAAAATAAGAAAACAAATTTTGTGCTAGGTGTTTACAACTCAAACCGTTTATGACTACCATGTACCAACACAAATTTTTTGAACTCGCGATGTCAATCCTTTGCAGCTCAGCGTCACAATGGTGCATCTCGCCGATCTGGTTGCGAGAAAGATTATTTGATGCGCAGCTCTGCCCAGTAGTGCATCACGCTACAATAAAATATATTTTATTTGTAGCGCGATGCGTTACTGTGCCGTGCCGCGCACTTAATTATGCTTCTCGCTAGATCAGCAAAATGCGCTACTTTGCCTCACCGAGCTGCGATGAATTGACATCGTCAATTAAATATTTTATCCACTTTTAGTACTACAACTTTAAGTACTACTCACAATCTTCGGGTGAAGCAAATATAATAATGCGCGCCGTGGATTGTAGGTTTATAACCTACCACACAGGAGGAGCAAAGTGCAAAGAAACTGTCACTAACTGCTACAAACTGCCACTAACTGCCACAAACTGCCACTAACTGCCACAAACTGCCACTAACTGTTACAAACTGCCACTAACTGCTACAAACTGCCACTAACTGCCACTAACTGCCACTAACTGCTACAATCGCGCCCACGCACTGCGCGCGCAGTTTGCAGCAGTTAGTGGCAGTTTGTAGCAGTTAGTGGCAGTTTGTGGCAGTTAGTGGCAGTTTTCTGCAGTTGCGCCGAGCCTTTTAGCGATTTGTCTTTGGCGCCTTACATGCCACATGACTTATTGACATTGTATAATTGGTCTAAAAACAATTTTGTATTATTAGAAAATATATGAATTTGGGACAAAATAATTTACTATCAAAGGAAACAAATATTAACTTTTTGACAAGAAAAGCGATTACCAACTAATACTACAGTTACACAAACACTGCATGGCAATACGATTACAAATTGTTTAAATGTTAAATCCGGGTATCGCTATTAGTATTGTGCTATTGTGCCAAAATTACAATATTATATGGTCAATCGTAATCATTTGCAATTTGGAAGACCCCTCTGCTGATATGTAAACGACTCCTTATACTAACTTGATTGTAGCAAACCGCGTGATGTTTATTGATCATCAGTTCGATAGGACGATAGTTATGAGAAAAGTTACAAAACTACAATTTCCATTACCAAAGTTTTAGAACTAAACGCTTGATTGAGGGTTCAGAACTTTATTTGAATAACAGGGCCTCCCACGGATTGAACAGTTTTGTGCGGAGAAAGAAGTGAAGAGAGTACGAAGCCAAAGAGTTCTCCGAAAATTATTCCAGCCAGCCTCGCCGCAGCAACGCCAACAGCAAGCAGGGACTTATCCATGCAACATATATAAGTATATACAACGCTGACCCAGAATGGACATGCCACGGTACCACTATAATATTTGCTTCGATTCTCCGTGATACTGATAGCACTAGCAGTAGCAGAATTTGCTGCTTGTAATTCCTGGGCGTTGCTGAACCTGTCATTCCGCCCTATCTGCTATAGGCATATTTTTAATCGCCATAATATTAATATGTTCAATGTTAAATCAATGTGTTTAACTTAATAAATACAAAAGCCTGAGCGAGGTTACCCAGGTAAATTACTAAGATGGCAAGTACGTACGGTACGTACCTTTAAATTAGCTGTACGGTACGTACTTAATAAAGTAGGCTGAAAGGTACAAATCCAGTTGATAGCAATGGACAAGCGTAGATTAAGGTTGCAACCTGAGCTAGCTGAAAAGCTGGTGTTCGTATACTGCAACAAAAGGATGAAGCTTTGAGTTTAACGATAATTACAAGTAGTAGTAGTGTAGTACCGGTTAATTTGTGTGTTTATTTTCGACTTCTAGTTCTATCTCAAAAATTATGATGATAATATACTAATCAAAAATTGCAAGTAATTCACTGAAGTTGATTCTAAAAATTTGAAAATAGATTGTACCTTACAGTGCCTGTACGGTACGTACCTTTAAAAGTAGCTGTACCGTACGTACTTAAAGCCCTGTACCGTACGTACTTGCCATCTAAGGTAAATTAATCTTTGCAAGTTGAATTTGCGTTTCTGAAACTACTCTCTGCACTGGTAATTGTATTTAAAAGGGAACACAAAATTATGTACGTGACCAAAATTATTCCCCGCGCGACGCGATAAGAGTCTCTTTCAGAATTCAGTTTCAGTTAATTCTGGGTAATTCGCGCGTAAAATCATATTGGCACGTGTGCGTTCCATGTTCTCAGAATTAGGCAACGGTAAGTTTATAATCTTTAACTTTAACTGTTTGGAAACAGGTGTTGTTATTTTATGCTGGGAATCCCAAAAAGTGCTTGATCGGCCAGTTCATCATTGTGTCTCGCTAAATACTTGGCTAGTTTCATTATGCTTCGACTAATCATCACTGTTGGCTTGGGGATGGTATTCAACTGTTGAGGGCCTACTGTAACAGCCATTAATACGCTTATAGTTTTCAGACAGCTACTAACCGATATCCAATGGGTCTCAGCCATAGAACAATACAGGCTCGATTCGGTGGCTCGGAAAAGTATAATCTATAATATTGAAAGGTTCATGCGTGTTATATATTCTAGTAATTTATTGTATGATTAACCGATATACTATTCAGGATGACTACCTGGGTTTTGGTTTTGGTTTTGGTTTAGCTTTTAGCTTTTAGTCTTGCGTTTACCTTGTCACAACGATTCATAACAATGGCGACGAGTCTGGTTTCGAACTTACGCTTATCCAAGGAACCTGATTGTGTCAGAGAGTGGTTGGAAATCTTTGAAAACGCTGCTTCTGTATTCATTTTCGCACACGCAGATAAGTTACCAGATGACGCAAACGAGAAAACTGCTAAAAAAGCAGAACTCATGAGAACACTGTTAACAGTCAATCTGGGGCCTGACGCGTTGAAGAAGTTGCGTGCATTTACATTTCCAGCTGAAATTAAAGACACTGACTACGCTACCCTGAGAAAAACTCTTGTTGATCGGTTATCACCCAAAACGAACATTGTAGCTCAACAGCAGAATTTTATGACTTTAAATCAGATTGCTGGTGAATCCTTATGTACTTTTATGTCACGATTGAAGGAAGCTGCTAATGTTTGTCAGTTCGGTGATTTGTTTGATTTAATGGTGCGTACACGTTTTGTGGCTGGACTATCCTCTGATAGGATACGTGCTGAACTCATATCAGAATCTGCTACCAATGACACGTCTGCCAGCCTGTTCGATAAAGCTCAGACGAAGGAGAACGCTCTGCAAAGTTCAATGTCAGTCACAACACACTATGTTCAAAAACCCGGGAAGTTTCAAAAACCTCAAAACTCTAAGTTCCATCAGAAGGCCGACCTTAGCATTGTTTGTTCACGTTGTACTGTTCGTGGTCATGTTGCGAAAAACTGCAAAGTTCGTTGCAGAAACTGTCGCAAACCCGGACATATCGCGAAGAACTGTCGTTCTGCTAAGAAGCAATCCCATTGTGTTGAAGGGATTGGTGATCATGATGATGGCAACGCTTGCGCTGCTGATTATGGGTACACACATCAAGAGTCGGAGAACACGTTGTACTGCGTGGAGACGGCTGATCCTGTCCAGATTCCAGTACAGACTCCTGTTCCCGATGGTACTCTTCCTGCATCAGTTGTTAGTAATTTATCCAGTTGTATTGATTGTAATCAGAAACCATTTCTTAAAGTTAAGATTAATGATAAGATTTTGAAAATGGAGTTAGATACTGGTTCATCTTTAAGCTGTATGAGTAAGTCTGATTTTGCTAGACTAGGACTAACTGATTGCCAGATTGTTCCATGTTCCCAGAAATTGCGAGTAGCTAATTTTAATTGTGAAAGCATTGACTGCAAGGCCCTTGTAAACGTTGAATTTAGAGGCAAGAAATGGATTTTACCACTATATGTTGTCGATTGTCGGTTTCCCACACTCCTAGGTCGAGAGTGGATCATCCAGATGTTTGGTAAAGACTGGTTGGATCATATGATAGGACTTGTTGATGTTGAGCAATCTTACGCTGTCTCCAAGCTTCAGAGAGATGAATTTGTTAGTGAGATACTCCGCAGTCCTGTGTTCGATCCTGGTGTTGGAACTGTTAAAGGATTCGAAGCTTGTCTACAATTTAAGCCTGATGCGAGAGCAAAGTTTTGCAAGGCAAGGCAGGTCCCATTTGCCATCGTAGACAAGGTTGGGAAAGCCATAGAAGAGTTAGTGAAGAATGGACAGCTGATTCCAACAGAGCACTCAGACTGGGCTTCACCCATAGTTCCTGTCATGAAAGCGGATGGTACGATTCGCATATGTGGTGACTACAAGACTACCGTAAATCCTAATCTTGACACAGCTATTTACCCACTTCCTACGATAGAAGATTGCTTGAGTAAGATTGTCGGAGGTAAACTGTTCACTAAGCTGGATATCAGAGCCGCTTATAATAGTTTGAAGTTGAGAGAATGTGACCAAAAGATTGTGACTTTGAACACACACAAAGGATTGTTCAGTCCTACTTCTCTACCATTCGGTATTTCATCTGCCGGACCGATATTTGAACGCAAGATTGATGATACCTTGAGAAAGACAGAGAACACAGCATGGCGTGTTGACGACATTCTAATAACTGGACCTGATGATGAGAGTCACATGAAGAACGTGAGAACGGTGATTACAGCACTAGAGAATGAAGGCTACAAATGCCGGCTAGACAAGTGTGTTTTCATGGAGCCTAAGGTGACATTTCTTGGCCATGAAGTATCTGCTGACGGGATAAGACCGCTGAGTTCGAAAGTTGAAACCATAGTGAGAGCACCGTATCCTACTACTAGAGCGGAGATGATATCATTTCTTGGTGGTGCACAGTACTATTCACGTTTTATTCCCAACATGTCAACAGTTGTTGAACCACTTAACCGTTTAAGACCCGCTGACAGTATTTTCCACTTTGGAGATAGAGAAAAGAGAGCTTTTGATGAGTTAAAAGCACTGTTATCGTCTGACTTGGTTCTAACAGTCTACAACCCTGAGCTGGAGTTAAAGCTTGACACGGACGCTTCATCCGTTGGTTTAGGAGCTGTTATGTCACATATTGATGAAAATGGAACAGAGCGACCGATCGAGTATATATCTCGAACACTGACGAAATCTGAGAGAAACTATTCCATGATAGAAAAAGAAGCATTGGCAATAGTTTGGGCGACTAAGAGACTGCACCGTTATCTTTTTGGACGACCGTTTACCCTAGTTACAGACCACAAGCCGCTGGAATCTATCTTTCACCCTAGTCGTGGAATTCCTAGCATGGTGGCAGGTCGTTTACAACGATGGTCATTGTTCCTAAGCGGTTACACTTACAAGATCCAGTTTCGACCCACTGGTAAACATTGTAATGCTGATCTATGTTCCCGTTTTCCACTGCCTTTAGACACATCGGCAGAGACGAGAGAGTTTGATGACGAGTTAACAGAGGAGTTTGAAATGAAACCTCTAGATACTGTTTTCAGCGTGCACTACTTCGGTGATGACAAACCTTTGATTGACGCTGAGTTAATAGCTAGTCACACAAGAAGAGACAAGACACTTGGTCGAGTGTTGCAGTTTGTTAAAGACGGCTGGAACGAGAAACCCCCTGTTGATGTCGAGCTGAAACCGTTTTACACACGTCGAAACGAGTTGTCAGTAGACCAGAACTGTATTGTCTGGGGATCTCGAGTTGTTATTCCAGAGAGTATGAGAAAGAGCGTGCTTTCAATGCTTCATGCAACACACATGGGCATTTCACAGACCAAAGCACTAGCGAGAGGCTATGTTTATTGGCCAAACATGGATGCTGAGATCGAGAAAATGGTTAAACTATGTGAACCATGTCAACTAAACCAGAAGAAACCCGCTAGATCTACACCACACCCATGGGCTAAAACTATGGAGGCTTGGGAGCGGATTCATCTAGATTTCTGTGGACCCTTTCTTGGATCTATGTGGCTGATAGTTATCTGTTCGTATTCAAAATGGTTAGAAGTTGTTAGAATGACGAACATTACAAGTAAGAGAGTGATTCAAGAGTTACGAGACATCTTTAGCCGTTGGGGACTACCCAAGATACTAGTATCAGACAATGGATCGAGTTTAACTTCAGAAGAGTTTAAAGTATTCACGAACAATAACCAGATTCGACACGTGCTTATTCCTGCTTACTCACCTGCAAGTAATGGACAAGCAGAAGTTGCAGTCGGACTGTTTAAAAGAGCTATGAAACGGATGATCTTGAAAAACCCTGACGTTATGTGTAACCTGGCTGATTGGCTGCTAAACTACCGCAACACACCACACACCACTACCGGAGTAGAGCCTGCAGTTGCGATGATGAAAAGACGGACGAGAAACGCCTTGAGTTTTCTACACCCGAGTTCGAGTAGTAAGTTTGCCAAAGTTGCTTTAAACGATCAGAACAAGATTGCTGAATCGAGACTTCGTGATCTGAAGATTGATGACACTATATCGTTCTATGATGAGAACAAGAAGTGCTGGAGAAACGGTGTTATCGAGGGTAAGGAAGGTACCAAAGTGCTACTGATCAAGACACCTGATGGAGTCTACCGCAAGCATTTGGACCAGGTAATCAAGAGATCTGTTGTGTCAGAACCGTTGCAACAAACAGATCCGGATACACCACGAGTTGAGCTGGAGATAAGAGATGAGCAGAGTTCTACAGCTACTGATGGTGATTTAGAGAAGACAGCTAGCTTACCTGAGAGTACAGAGCCGGAAACTTCGATTATAGTTGGTAATAATCCAAATCTACCCGCTGAGCCTGACCATAAGGCAGCCGTTGAACCTATAATCACTGCACAACCTGTACTTAAACCACGTGAGCTTGCCATAGAAATTAACCGTAGCACTATAAAACCTAATATTGTTACAGAGCATGAATTGCAACAACCTAATTTGCTTCTGCCAGCAAACTTTGCACGTGATAGTAAACCACCAGACAGGCTAAGTTACCGCAAACTGGGAGGAACATAAAACACGTTTCATTATCACATTTTATGACAGTTGTTTTATTTTGAATGTGTAAATCTAACCACACATTAATCCAGTTAAATTATCCAGATCAAACGTAAAGTTATTAAATATTCCCTGTCACGTTTAAGTTTTGAAGAAAAAACCAAGTTATTTTTGTTTTATACGGAATGCGCTAAGTTTTAAATCGTGTAGCGAGCGCAACACGTTTCAACATTTTCACGTGAGTTCACTTCGCACTTTTGTAGATTTCATTTTGACCACGTTTTCAAACATTTCAAATTTTGTACGATTGATTTATATCACATTTTTTTACGAATTCAGTTAAATTATTAAATCTATATTATTTTTAACACTTTTTAGTTGAACGGGATGTTATATATTCTAGTAATTTATTGTATGATTAACCGATATACTATTCAGGATGACTACCTGGGTTTTGGTTTTGGTTTTGGTTTAGCTTTTAGCTTTTAGTCTTGCGTTTACCTTGTCACAACGATTCATAACAATGCGCAAATTTACCTAGTTTAGCCGTCATTGATTAGGTACAGACCGACGGAATTGCTCATCAGCAGATCTTGCGCTTCCGCTGCTGTATCGGACGTCTGTGATCAAAGCAGTAAAGTCGACCTCCCATAAATTGACAACAGGATGTCCCCTGATTCTCCTAGGTTTCTGGATAGAAGTCGACTATTTATGCTCAATTCTCGAGCCGATAATAGTCTTGCTTAGATTTTCAGACAATAGTCTTAAGATTCCTGTTGGTTTCATCGGTGTAATTTATTACAAATATTATCTGTTCACCTTAAAGTTAGCAAATTTTGCTTTTCGCAATTGAAACTATAAAAGCGATATGATTAGTCTTGCCAACAAAAGGTGGCTCGAGCTCCATTCCCCCCTACATTCAGTAGGGTTTTGTGTTCACCCGGCTTATATATCAGGGATATGATAAACACACGAATCAGGATGTCTGGAAGGAGTTTCTAGATGTCATGGACACGTGGTGTGACGGCGCAACAAAGAAGAAGATACTTTAATTTCGCAGTACACGTTCTACCGAGAGAAAAGAGGCTTATTCTCTACTGACGCTGCCTCAAGTTTTAGCCAAGATTCTGACGGTCCAGTCTCTTGGTGGAGCAACTTCGGTTGAGAGGTACCCGAACTACAGAGTTTTCCAATGAAAGCGCTGTCGCAATCGACATCAGCCTCACCCTGTGAGACGAATTGGAGCTTGTACGGCTGGGTGATAAACAAAAAAAGAAACCGCCTCACAGTTAACAAGCAGCGAGACCTTATTAATATTATTATTTATGTTATTATATTTATGTTATTATATTTATGTTAACACAAGTTTGCGTCTTATGAAAAATTCACGAATTAAGGAGCAATAATTTTATTATTATTTGCTTATTGCTATACTAGTGACTTATTTTTATTCATTATTGTTTATTTACTGTCTAATTCCGACAACATAGTTTTATCTCATTGTATCCATTTAAAGTTAAAAACGGACATTAAAATGAACGCTCGGAGCCCGGAGGCATTCAAACGTTTAGTTTTACGTACGGGCGTTGACTTGAACGTAAATGGGCAGACTATTTAACTTTAAGGTTAAACGGATATTAATATATGTACGCTATGCCCTAGCTGGGGCCTCTTCTCAGACTCTCGAGCGTTCAATTTGAATTGGTGTCGATTAAAAATTAAAGTTAATTAAAGTTCAATAAGATAAACTTATCATTGCTGGTTTGATTTTGGAACCTTCTCTAGACCTAGTAATTTTGGATTCGTAAGTTATGTGCGAGAATAGGTAGCTTCCCAGTCCCACGTCAAAGTGATTTATAGATTATCCTTATTTTTAAGGGAATCGTTAGGTATTCGTATACTTATAGTATAGTTTTATTATTACACGTACGTGACCAATATTATTCCCCGCGCGATGTTATTACAAATTAGATTCTCTTTCACTTTGATCAGTTTCTTTCAAAAACAGATTCGCGCGTCAAATATATTAAGTTTGCGCGCTTTTGGTACTCCCAAAAGTACGTCAAAATGCAATTCTGTGAATTGCATTATTATAAATTTATAGTCATAGGTAATAGGCTCCATGTCATTGTCCACAGGACTGGTCACCGTTAACCTTGTTTAACTTAAACTGGTTGGAAAACGCGGATGTGTTATGAAAAATAATGTTTATCGCTTTGCCATTCGGCCGGTAGAATTAGATCAGAAAATCATGCGGATACCGATAAGACGATAAAACAGTTATCGAATTTTATACCTTTACCTAAGGCTAATGGTGATGCAACGCTAATGGAATACCTTGATCAGAAAGAAGTAAGAACTTTTGCTTTTGGCAAATCTAAAAACCACGGAAATTTTCAGCGACATCAACGCTAAAAGTAAAATCGGAAACGATTTTCACTTCATGATCTACTTAGAGAAAGGGTAATCTTACTGTAGTGCGACACGTACTGTAATGCGACACGTACTCTAGTGCGAAGTCCGACAAAAACACCCTCTGTCGCACTAGGGTACGTGTCGCACTACCATCCAGGTAGCGTACTCTACTGCGACAAAATATCCTGACTTATTTCCAAGCTCAGGTCACATCCTATCCTTCTTATGGACCATTAAGTGATTCGTCGGGTCGGTTCACGTCACTTATTTCGAATTGATCTTGCGAATACGATTCGTCGGTTCACATCACGTGTTTCGAAGTGATCCACTGATCACAATTCCTTCGGGTCAGTTCAAGCCACGTATGCAGTGTGTGATCCACCGGGTAACTCTTAAGCAGCATATGATCCTCATTCCTATCACACGTATCGTATGAAGGTATATCTCCGATTTGGATAACAAGTTCATATTCTTGGGCCATATATAAAGTCACGATGATTCTACCAAAGCATCGGACAACATCAACATGTATTCTTCAATCACCTCCATTCCTCAATGAAACAAGAAATTTTTCAATGAAACAAGAAATTTAATTTTAGCACATTTTACAGAATAAAAAGATGTAAAACAATTCATAAAATATAATGCCCATTTGGTGTATGACTTTTTGTCCTTGACTGCTAGTTTGGTTTTGGAAGGACAGGTAACTAACGGGGCAAGGAATGCGCGTGCCTGAAAGCTTTTGCACACACCGAAACGCTAGTTCAGTTAGGTTTTTAGAGACAGGGCTCATTTCAGGACTAGAAGAAATTTGTTAGTAGACATTAGGGGTTCTGTTTATAGTTGTTACTATAGGTTGCAGTCTTGTTGTGACAAAAAGTCTACACTAAAACATGCTTTAGTTTATATTGTGTGGTTCAAGGATATAAAATGTGGCTTCAAGGTGGATATTAAAGAGCTTGCGAAAGATTATGGCCTTTGTATCAATGGTTATAATAAGCTATAAATATCTTAAACTATACAGTGCTAATTAAAAATTTCTTTATACTTCATTCTCAGATTAGATTTAAAAATTCAAAAAATATACATTTATTTTATTAATACCTTCTCACACATTCTTTACTCACAGGACAAGACTTGGAAAACAGTAGCCTAGAGGAATTTAATTGAGATGTGTGTGAACAGCCAGTTATAATGTTTGGAAAATAATATTTGTGCACTCAAAATCTTTTACGGTCCAATCAAGCAGGGCGTGGTTATGCTGATTGGCTAATAGCGCACTTTTAAGTTTTCCTCGCAAGCACATTACACTAGTAGTAAAGTCAGTCATTCTGAACTTTGGGGTTAAAATGTTAAAAATTTTGGTTGACCTAGTGTTGTGGTTGTCAGGTGGGTCTACCTGACAGATAAGAAGGCAGGGTTTCCTCGACGAACATGTGTAACCCTCATATAGGGATATTGGAGCACGGAATTTCATTATCTTGTAGAGCTCGAGGTAACTGTGGTATGTATAGAGATTTTGTATAGCTAGAATATTATTATGCTTGAATATCGGTTTGGTGTGTTCTTTTATGAAAAATTTTTGGTCAAGTTTCTGGTGTCCTATAGGCCTAGTACGTGCACAAGTCTTAAACTTATCAAGGTACGCCAGCCTATCACCAAATAGTACTCTGAGACAGTACTTCTGAGCAGTAAATATTGAGCTTATACGTTGCTTAGCTGCCCCACCCCATACAGATATACAGTAGGAAAGATGTGATTCGAACAGAGTATAATATAATTGTTGATGTAGAAATTCTGGAAGGGAGCAGCGAAGTCTACATAAAGTGGATGTGGAATGATTTAGGGTTCGCTTAAGAGCTTTAATGTGATCTTCCCATGATAGGTTCTCGTCAATTATAACACCCAGAAACTTTGCGGATGAAACCTTTTTGATTGGATAGTTGTCTATAGTTAGTACAGGTTCAGGGTGTGATAAAATCTCTGACTTAGAACCTGCCATGTTGGGTTTGAAGTGTATGTAGCAGCACTTGGACATGTTTATATGTAACTTATTCGCTCTCATATAAGACTGTAATGATGACAAAAGCTCATTTCCTCGTTCATATGCCTCACGTTTTGTTTTGCCGACAACAAATATATTAGTATCATCAGCAAAGGTAACAAATGATCCTAGTTTAGAACTGTTTGTGATGTCGTTCATATAAAGAAGAAATAGGAGAGGTCCAAGAATTGAACCCTGTGGGACACCAAATTGAATAGATAGGGTATCTGATTTTTCTCCTACAACTTCAGTGTATTGTTGCCTGTTTGTTAAGTAGCTTTTTATGAGGTTATTTGCAACTCCTCTCACTCCACATCCCTCTAATTTTATAAGAAGTGTTGAATGATCGATGGTGTCAAAAGCTTTGCTAAGGTCAATGAATATTCCTAAAACATGATTCTTAAGTTTAAGAGATTTCGTAATTAAATCTACAGAGTAATTGACTGCATGCGATGTAGAGTGAGATTTCCTAAATCCAAACTGTGTCTTCGATATAACTCCCTGGGAGCTAACAAATCCGTATATTCTAGAATATATGAGCTTTTCAAAGATCTTACCGAAGACGGACAGTGTGGAGATAGGACGGTAGTTCTCGATTTCTTCTGGGTTACCTTTCTTATATACAGGTGTTATTTTACCAGTTTTCAGGACATCAGGAAATATACCTTGGGTCATAAGGATATTGAAGTAATTCGATAATACAGGTGCAATTACATGAGATGACTTTTTTATTACACTTATGGGAATGTCACTGGCTTTACCATTTTCGAACTCTCTTATGATTTTCAATATTTCGTTCGAGGAGCAATCTTCTAACCTAATATTTTTTTCATTTCTTGGGTTCAGGAAGTCATAGAAAGTTTTCATGGGTAATATAGGCAGGCCATTAGATAGATTATTCAGTGTCTCATTCAGCTTTGGTGCAATAGAGACAAACCAAGCATTGAATCCATTAGCAATTGCTCTTCTATCAACTATTCTTTGGTTATCAATGATAAATGGGGGCTTGGTTTGCCTCTTCTTTTTGCCTCTGAGTTCGTTAATAATTTGCCAGGTTTTCTTGCTGTTTTCACAGTTGTTTAGAATTTCGTTACAGTAATGCCAACGTTTGGCAGCTTTGATGATAGCTTTGAGCATCCTACGATAATCACTAAATACTTGGTATAGCAAGATATTACCACCAGGGTTCTTATTGGTAACGGTGTCAGACCACTCCTTACGTAGTTCATGCTTTCTTTCTACAGACTGGATGATACTGTCTGTAATCCATGGGTTAAGTTTGGGAGTTCTTTTTGTCACTTTCGGTACCTCCAGTTTGCAGTGTTTGTCAAGTGTCTGGTCAAAACATGCCGTAAACTCATCAAATTTTGTTGAAGGAGTGAGCTGGTTTACCTTTACCTCAAGTTCAGTTACAAAGCTTTTCAATTTGGAACTTGAGTAATCATAATAGCGGACATGTTTCTGAAGCTCTGTACTGCGAGGGGTCTCTACTGAAGTGAAGGTAAATATAGGGGCATGCTCACCAAGCCGTTCTTCAATAACACCTGATAAGACTATATTCTCAATTTTATTTGTTAAAATGTTATCGATGCAGGAACTTTTACAGTTTTGACGAAAATGTGTTGCAATGGAGATAGTCGGGTAAAAGCCGTTTCTGTATAAAGTATCCTCAAAGAGCTGGGAACTGGTAGAAATATTAAGTATGTTTGAGTTAAAGTCTCCCAACAAATTGACAGTTTTCCCATTTAGCTGCTTTGCAAGTAGTTCCAGGGTTTCACAAAAGCTATCAAAGCAGCCATTAGGGGGTCGGTAAATGACTCCATGAACAATTTTGCTGCCTGCGCTATCTGTGGTTTCAACAAAGAGGCTCTCAATATTTGTAGTACAGTGTGATACGTTTTCTAAGACCACAGTATTTAAATGGTCAGATACATAGAGTGCAACACCTGTGCCTTTTTTCTTACCTGCCAATGTTTCTTGATAGAATCCTGTGTATGATGGAATTTGGTACAGGCCCTGCTGTGCAGGATCAGTATTGGTTTCAGCAAGACCAATCATATCAAACGAGTGCCCTATACTTTTGAGTTCAATTAGGAAGCTATCAAAGTTAGATGCGTTTCCATCTATATTGTAGAATAAAGTTGATAACATAGATTTTTTTGAGGAATTGAGCTGCTTGATTGCATTTAAGAACTCGAGTTTAGAGTAGCGACGGCAACGTTCAAGTACAAGGGCATATGATGCAATTAAGGCATCTTCCTGGTTTCTATTATCATAAAATCTATCAGAATCTATAGATTCCTCATCAGATGGAAATGGGCAGTACCGTTCCTCTGCAGAACTGGCACACTCGCAGCACATCCATAGTCCATTTTTGCATGAGTATTTAGCTGATTTGAAACACTTAGTATGGATGGCATTATTACAGTTTTCACACTCTAGTAAAGGTTGTCCGATGTTAATAGATCTACTACATGGCTCACACACATCTTTAATCATTTTCATAATCATTTTTACTAAGTGGGGTTGTTAGACCCCACTGACTGGTTGTGTTTTCCACGTCTTGTCCGCTCTTGCCTCTCTCTCACATACACCCAATGCTTCACACATCTCACAAATTTGGTAATACCATAAACTCCTAAATGAATATCATCACCACCTCTGGTCAGGTTGGTGGCAAGGAGTCCCCTACTATCTAAGAAGTGGCCAACTCCAAGGTGCCACACACTCTGGTTGAAGTTGGCACTTAACATTTCTCCAACAAGCCGATTGAAGGTCATAATGTTTTTGTTCATTTGAGGCAATCTTGATGGGAGGACTGCTGCGACGAATATTTTGATACTTGGGCAGAGCTTTCTTATCTGTTGAATCTTCAAGTGGAGAACGTCAACCAGCTGATGGATTTCATTCTCTCCTCTAAGGTTTTCTACCCGGAGGTCATTGGTACCACAAACGATAACAACGTTGCTGTACCCAATGCAGCGACAAGGGTCAATCAAACTGACTTTACCTGCCTTGACTCTTTCACCAGGGAAAGACTGGCCCATAGTACCAGCACCACACCCAAACTTGATTGTTTTGGTGTTCGAATCTCCCATAATGAGCGTGCTTCTTTTGAATTTGTTGTTAATGGCTCTAAGGGTAATGGAAAATCGTCCGTGTATGGCCGGGTTGACTTCAGTTTTTTGGGTGGCCTTGATTCCATGCTTGAACCAAGCTTGTGAGGAACGAGTCATAATATAGGCCGAGTTGGATTCCAGGGACATTTCAGTCATTTTTGTAGGTGAATGGCCTTCATGGACAGGTACAAAGCTTATCTTTCTTACTTCTCCTATTGAAATTGTGGCTATTTCGGAGTCAGCAAGTATTTCTTGCTCATCGTCACAGTGGAAGGGTAACATGCTTTCCTCAACCCCAGTGCTAGGAGGGAAGTAGTTTATGAGCACAGAGTTAGGCTTGTGTGTAAGTTTGCACTGGGAGGTGACTCTATCAATAGCAGCTGCTAATGGTGGTGGGATGGCTGGAGAGGAGGGGGCGTTTGTGTCTCCAGAGTATGTGTAGCTTTCTCCATATTTAAGGACTGACCTTCCGTTCATCTGGCTGAACTTACCAGCTTCTTTGCACTCAGTCAGAAAACTGGTGACCTCATCAAGCAGATTTTTGTCTAGGATGTCTACTTGGTAGTCCTTAATCGGCGGCATTACACATTTGGGGAGGGCTACTGTTGACCTCATCTCTTGTTTGACTGCTGCTGGAGGGCCCATTTGAGGGCTTCTGGATTTTTGGAAGGAGTAAATCTCTTCACTAAGTTGCGACAGTCTTGACTCAAGTGAAGATATCTCCACGGTGGGTATGTTAATCTTATATACCATTTGCAGGATGGCAGAAACTCCAGGAGGCTTTGTCTGACTTGATTTGTATTCCTTGTTTGAAGTTCATGTTTCTATCATCCACTAGTGTTACTGTCTCACTTTATTGAATTAAAAGTGATAGCAGGAAATGTCGGAAAATCAAGTGAACAGTAGTGGACCACCTATCCCTAAGTTAGGAGATTCTTATCTTTTGTTCAAGAAAGAAGTGAAATTGTGGTCGGCAACCACATTGATCGAAGAAAAGCGTCAAGCAGGATGTATTGTTTTTATGTTACCTCAGAAGGCTAAGTCTGAGGCAGTGGAAGTTCCACTTGAAGTATTACAAAATGGCAGAACAGACACAGTAGAAGGTGCTGAAGTAAAGACATCGGGATTAGACTGCCTCCTGGAGGTCCTTGATGGAATTTATCTTGAAGATTTGGCTAAGGAAAAGTTCAAGACTTATGACATGTTCAGAAAGTTAAGTCGGGAAGGAAGCCAAGATGTCAAGGAGTTTATTTCGTCATTCGAAAAAGTTGTAAAACGAATGGAAGAGCATGATATTAAGCTTCCACAACCTGTTCTAGCGTATGAATTACTTAGAAGTTGTAATGTTAGTGATTACAAGTATTCTGTTGCCATTACTATGTGTGGCGACTTAACATACACTAACATGAAAGAAACGATAAAGAAGATCACAACTATGAAAGATCCAGAAAGTTCACACCAGAGAATGATTGGTGTAGTTAAAGAAGACTCTACATTTTATACTGGTAACTCCTGTATTGAAAATCAGTTTAATATGTATGATGAATACGAAAATGAAAATGAAGTACTGAATGCTCAGGAAATGGAGCAGCATGCATATTACAGCCAAGGAAGAAGTGGCTATTCGGGAAGAGGATACCGGGGATATGGCTTTAGAAGAGGAAATGGTAGAGGAGCCAGAGGATACCGACAACAGAATCAACAGCAGGAAAGTCAACATCAGGTAGCTGCGGGTGTCAGAAGTGACAGAAAAATGAACCCAACAGACAAATATGGGCGGCATTTTACTTGTAATGTTTGCAAGTCGATTTACCACTTTTCTAGAGATTGTCCAGAACGCCGCAGAATAAACAAAAGTGGAAATCAGGTAACGAGTGAGAATGTAAATCTCTTTATGAATGCTCCTGCCCAAGAAGAGAACTCAAATGTTATGGACCAATTTACCAGTGACAACTTTGGGTTAGCAGTTCTTGACAGTGGATGCAACAAAACGGTTTGTGGAAAGGAATGGTTGAAAGTCTATCTTCAGTCGCTGTCTCCAGAAGATCTCATTAAGGTGTGCTATGAAGAGAAACATGTATCGTTTAAATTTGGAGATAATGCACCATCAAAGTCAAGGACATGCTGCACATTCCCAGCCGTTGTATGTGACAAACAGGTGAACATTGTGGCACAAGTTGTTGATGATCAGATTCCATTACTGATTAGCAAACAGTCAATGAAAGATGCTAGAATGGTATTGGACTTTGGAGATGACACAGTGAAGGCTTTTGGTGTAAAGCAGAAAATCATCTTCAATGAATCAGGACACTGTAGCATCCCTCTGAGCAAGAATACTATCCATCAACAAGTCTGCTTATGTAAATCAGGAGAGGAAATTGTAAACCTGACCATGGAAAGTACTGACAAAAGAAAGATAGCGATTAAGCTACATAAGCAATTCGCCCATCCCCCACCTGAAAAGTTAAAGTCACTCTTAAGAACAGCAGGACAGCTTACCAAGGAAATTGCTCGAGAGATTGACACAGTATCGTCTAACTGTGATGTGTGCAAGAGATACAAGCGACCGAATAATCGTCCAGTAGTCTGTATGCCTTTAGCCAAAGACTTCAATGATACCGTTGCCATGGATATTAAGGTGTACGACAAGAATAAAAACATTTACATCCAGCACATGATTGACCATAAAACCAGATTCTCTGCTGCAAAAGTTATCAGGTCAAAAGACAAGGAAACCATTGTGGAAAGTGTCTTTACACACTGGATCAACACTTTTGGACCACCGAAGAAGTTCATGAGTGACAATGGAGGGGAATATGTTAACAAAAGTTTTGTTGACCTCTGTGAGAAATTCAACGTTCATATCATCACTACTGGAGCTGAAGCACCTTGGAGCAATGCCCTTGTAGAACGGCACCATGCCCTTTTGTCTAACAGTATGATAAAGATCATGGAAGATACTAAATGCTCAGTTGAAGTTGCTTTAGCATGGGCCTGTCATGCCAAGAACACTTTGGCAAATGTAAATGGTTTCTCGCCATATCAGTTAATCTTTGGCAAAAATCCATCTCTCACTTCTATTGATGATCCCTATGCTAGTCCAACGATTGTTGAAGATGAGAGTCCAAGTGAAACTGTTGCCAAGAACATCTCTGCCATCTACAGTGCTCGAAAAAGAATGATGGAAAGCGAAGCTAGTGAGATGATCAGACGAGCCATTAGATCAAAAACTAGAGAAGTGTACACTGATGAGATACAGTCGGGTGATATGGTGTACTACAAAAGAAATGATGATAAGCGATGGCGAGGACCAGGAACAGTTATAGGTGTGGACAAGAAAGTTGTAGTTGTAAGACATGGTGGGTATATTGTTCGATGCCATCGGATTCATGTTGTCAATGTAAATGAACTGTACTCAAAAGATGTTTCCGAAGTAAGTGGGACCGATCCACCAGATGAGCCTAATCCCACTGTTGAAGAATTTTACAATGCAACTCAAATGCTGAAAAATGATGTTCTGTTGAACGCTTTCGATAATGCTCCTGCTGAAGAGGATGATAATAATACTGTAAGCACAGATAATATACCACAAAGCAACGAAACTAATGTAGAGGAATCAATGTCTACAAAGGAGCAGAAGTTCTGCAAAGCTAAGTCAAAGTATGAGAAGAAGAAGGTCAGTATCGAAGTGTTAAACACTGACCCCTATAAGTCACAGAAGACTGACGAAATCGAAAAATGGAAGCAAAACAATGTGTATGAAGAGGTTGAGGCTCACGAAGTAGATGATCAGTTTGTCCCCATTTCGACAAGGTGGGTCACAAATGACAATGGTCATAAGAAAAAGGCCCGTTTGGTAGCTCGAGGTTTTGAGGAAATTCCTCTTGATAGTACCGAAAGAGTCAGTCCTACTTGTCGAAAAGAATCTCTAAGACTTCTATTCACAGTAGCAGCATCAATGAAGTGGCCTATTCATTCTCTTGATATAACCTCAGCATTTCTACAAGGTAAACCAATTGAGCGACTAGTTTATCTTACCCCTCCAAAGGAATGCTATAAACCAGGAATACTGTGGAAGCTGAACAAATGTGTTTATGGACTGTCAGATGCTGCAAAGATGTGGTACAGAAATGTAAAAGACCACAGTGAACAAGCTGGTTTAAAGAAATGTTTATATGATGATGCTCTGTTCTTTTCAAGAGTTGACAAAGAAGATCTTGCAGGAATAATGACTGTACATGTAGATGACTTCATCTATGCAGGGACCAAAGGTTTTGAGTCTAATATTCACAAAGATGTGCTGCATGGATTTGAGATTAAGTCACAGGAAGCATCGCGATTCACATATCTTGGACTTGAGGTGGAACAAGATCCAATCTCATATGAAATCACTGTTGGACAGTCAGATTATATCAGTGCTTTAAAGACCATAGGACTATCAAGTAACAGAAGAAGCCAGAAAACACATGCTCTGACTCACGAAGAGTATGTACAGTACAGATCAGGTGTTGGACAACTTATCTGGTTATCTGTCCAAACCAGACCAGATATTTCGTTTGATGCTTGTCAGTTGAGCAATAATCTGAAAGATCCCAACGTCTCAGACATAATGCTTCACAACAAGATAGTCAAAAAGCTTAAAACTGATGAAGATGCCCCACTGACCTTCAGAGAACTGCCTAACATAAAGAATGGAGTAAGACTACTTACATACAGTGATGCATCGTTTGGAAATCTTAGTAACAATGGTAGTCAGTGTGGGTATCTGATACTTATTTCGGATAAAGATGGTAGAGTCAAAAACCCTGTCTGTTGGAAATCTGTAAAGTTGGACAGAGTCTGTTACAGTACTTTAGCCGCTGAAAGCCTTGCACTCCTGAAAGCGGCTGATCACACCATTTTTATTCAGCAAACACTACAACAAATACTGGGAGATTCTTTAAATGTGACCATAGACTGTTTTATTGACAATAAAGGACTTCTAGAGCTTGTACAGAAGACAAAGGACCCCATTGAAAAAAGACTGATAGTTACCATGGCATCACTAAGGGAAATGGTTGAGAAGGGTGAAATAACTGTTAACTTTATGCCCTCAAGGACGATGCCTGCTGATGTTTTGACTAAGAGAGGGCCTAGTTCTCAAAGTCTGCGTATGTGTTTTGAGAGGGACTAGTATTTTTAAAGAGTGAACATCGAATTTATTTTTTATTTATGGATTTATCGTTTATATTTTTAGCTTTTTCATACATTTTAATGTCATTTTTGTTTTGAGTCAGAATCTTTATTTTTTACTTTTGCAGATTAGTTTTTAAAATCAGTGCGTGTGAGTTTCATGGGATTTTTAAAGTGCAAACTAAGTTATTTGACTAGTTTTGCTATGATTATTAAAATGTTTACCTAAAATATTTAAAAAAAAAAAAAAAAAAAAAAAAAAAAAAAAAAAAAAAAAAAAAAAAAAAAAAATTTAAAGACCGAAGTCCCGGCCAATAGCCTGGTTCCCCTGGGTTGTTGTAAAATGATAATATAAAAATCCGAAGTCCCGGTCAGTAACCTGAACTGTGTTTAGGATAACTGAAAAAAAAAAAAAAAAAAAAAAGAAAAAAAAGAAAAGGGGATATATATTAGTCAGTTGAGACACCTGTTTAACCTCCCTCTGAAGTCCTCCTTTATGAGGCAGCCTTTTAGCCTGCATAACCCTTTGTGGAGCTGGTATTGATTTGTTTGTTTTGGTTCATTACCACTGGTTTTTAAGTTAGTTGAGAGGATTGCATAATCTATCCTCATATCACACCCATCTCATTTAATCATCATTCACATATGGCCATTTATACACAGAAGAAAGAAGATTTATAAAGATCTACAGAAGAAGCATTTCTAAACAGCTGCCAACGCCTAACGAATAAGTTCTCCTGCTACATGTTCTGGTATCCGTGAAGATCGCCTAATAAAGCCGGATACCGTGAAGAAACAGAAAGAAAAACTAAAAGAGGACTGATGTTAATCTTATATACCATTTGCAGGATGGCAGAAACTCCAGGAGGCTTTGTCTGACTTGATTTGTATTCCTTGTTTGAAGTTCATGTTTCTATCATCCACTAGTGTTACTGTCTCACTTTATTGAATTAAAAGGGTATGCTGTTGGATACAGCACTCGAGATGGCATCAGATACAGCTTGGATGTTTTTGCTGTAGTCGACGCTAAACTTGAGAGCTTCATCCAATTTAGACGCGGTGCTGCTGTTTGGCTTGGGATGGATTGATGTGAAGCACCATGGACATTCCCAGTACTGAAGGATGGCATCAAGACCAATCTGTTGTGGGGAGCCACTTGTAATCTGGTTTGCTCCCTTGAGGTTGCTGCAGGAGGCGTGCCAATGCTGAGAGCATCTGCAACATTTGAGAAGCCATTCTTTGCCCTCAGAGCTTGCTCGACAGGGGCAGTTACCTTTAATGGCACGTTGCTTTGGACTTCCTTGATCTTTTTCTTCTTCTTCTGTATGGAAGGGTGGGAACGGTTTGTAAATAGGGCTCATAGGGCTATGAGGACTATCTCTTAGGCCACCAGGGTCGATTATGAGGCTTGGACTAATTTTTAGGGTCAGAGATGTAAGTGGCTGTAATGTTGATGGTCCCGGTGAAGCAACAGTAAGCAGCTTTTCAGTTGGCAGACTGTTTGATCTTCGCCGTCCTGAGATGTTGGCTGCAGGGTTCTTCTGATTAGCCTTGCTTGTGAGGGGGCTCTTTCTGTGAAGAGGATTAGTCACTTTAGGGGAATGAGGTGGAGTAGCCTTAGCCTTAACAGATGCTGCAGGAGAGTTGTTTCTGGGCGAGCGTCTGTTTTGTGGTGGTGGTGTTGGAATTCTCTTCATGACTGTGGATTGATCACGGGGATGTGCTGAGTGCCCTCTGGGCTGCCACCACCGGCGAATTAGCTGCACCTCAAATTATTTGTTATATAGTAGTGTTGAAAGTATTCCTGGACGCACTACTGGTTCAAGAAACGTTATCCACGACGGATACCGCTACTGCCTGGATAATTAGAAGCGCGACGACAGGACCTACTGGCGATCCACTGGGAAGATCTGCTCCGGACGTCTCAGTCTGATGAACGACACTACTGTGACCAGTACGCTTAGATGGCAAGTACGTACGGTACAGGGCTTTAAGTACGTACGGTACAGCTACTTTTAAAGGTACGTACCGTACAGGCACTGTAAGGTACAATCTATTTTCAAATTTTTAGAATCAACTTCAGTGAATTACTTGCAATTTTTGATTAGTATATTATCATCATAATTTTTGAGATAGAACTAGAAGTCGAAAATAAACACACAAATTAACCGGTACTACACTACTACTACTTGTAATTATCGTTAAACTCAAAGCTTCATCCTTTTGTTGCAGTATACGAACACCAGCTTTTCAGCTAGCTCAGGTCGCAACCTTAATCTACGCTTGTCCATTGCTATCAACTGGATTTGTACCTTTCAGCCTACTTTATTAAGTACGTACCGTACAGCTAATTTAAAGGTACGTACCGTACGTACTTGCCATCTTAGCCAGTACGAAGACTTATTCCCACCCTCCTACTCCTGCAGCAAACTCTGTCAACGGAAAGCTTCCGATACTGACCTCCCTACGAAACACCTAATTGCTGATGCTGTTGGACATTATGAAGCCCTCTTGGATGAGCTCCTTGCTTTTGGAGTCGACCCTCAATCTGTCATGAGTGACTACGAGAGAGCCCTGATAAACGCTGTGGAGACAACCTGTATACTACCAAGAGAGGATGCTTCTTCCACCACAAGCAAGCACTTTGGAGGAAGATGCAGCAACATGACCTAGTCCCGGAATACAACGCAGAGAACTCAGCAGTACGGAAGTACTTTAAGATGATCGGTGCTATTGCCTTCGTGGACCTAATCTTCGTGGACCTAATCTTCGTGGATTGTAATCTTTGATTTTATATTTAACCCCATATTTACTCATACACGACTACACTCTTGTCATTAAAACTTAAAAATGGAAAGTCAAATTTTTATTGCGTAAAGTGTTTTGTCGCACTTTAGTTCGTGTCGCACTACAGTCCAGGTAGCGCACTGTAGTGCGACAGTGTCGGCCTTGAAATTTCTCTGTCGCACTAGGGTACGTGTCGCACTACGATCCAGGTAGCGTACTCTACTGCGACAGTGTCGATCTTGGAGGTTTCGCACTAGGGTACATGTCGCACTAGAGTACGTGTCGCACTACAGTACGTGACCCGAACTGCTGAAGGTAATTCGTTAGAAGGCTTACCTACATCTCGATCCCGGGGTGCGGATAGAAGAAAAACATTATTTATAGTCTTGGACACTTATAACTAGCTGATAGCACAGACTACGTTTTTGTTAGGAAGAATTAGGGTCCGCAAATATGATGTCATTGTCAAAGTATGAGTATTTACTTTGATAGACACCCGGCTTAGTTGTAGTGAACGTACGGAACGTTCACTAAAAATAGTTTGTGAACGCGTTCGCTAAAAGATTTAACGTTCGGAACATAAGGTAAAGGAAGGTTAATCAGATTTGAAATATTAACACGTCGACACGCCATCGTTTCCCGCAATTTTACTTGTTCTAGATGAGTTAGAAGAGTTTTAGCGCGCGTGCATGCACGTGTCAGCAGAAAATATTTTAAATGCTAATAATTCAGGTATTTAATGAAAAAATATGTTAGTCTCATTATCGTATAATGGTCAGCATCCGCAATGTCTATCAGTACAGCATCTCTACGTAATTGTGTACACTGTATAGTACACGGAATGAAGTATCGAGCATTAACAGATATATGTGTCATCATTAATTATGGATGAAAATACCTTTGAACTATTGAAAGTTGATGATCAATAAACGTCATGCGGTTTGCTACAAGTACAGTCAAGTTAGTATAAGATCTGTCGAAATTCGAGTGAAATTATTTTCATTCCCATACATTCAAAAACTGAGCCAGTAAACCTTATTAATATTTAGACATGATAAGTAAAAGTAACTCCAATCATTCAAATTTTTCGTCTGGTGTATGTGAGATTTTTCCCTCCAAATACTTTACCGGCTGATAAACATTAAATAATATATTTCATGTACACATCTGTTTTCCAAACAGTTTAAGTTAAAGACTAAAGTTACCGGTACGTGACCAGAACTGCATTGAGTGCACACGTGCGAATTTGATTTTACGCACGAATTAGTATTAAATGTTAGACCAAGAAATTGATCTAACACACAACTGTACTTCTGTACACTTCAATGATTGGGCTGATGACTCCAGTGAAAGGGCTGGTGACTCTAGCGAAAGTGCTGGTGACGAGGAGAAAGACCATAAACCAGGGATTCCTTCGGGAGCATGTAAGATTATATCCAAAGTTTGTTCGCCAATGGGGTGTGTCTGGGTGTCAAAGATCTTCAAGGTGGGTGCTACTTGTGATGAACTCTAGAAGGATGGGATGGTAATACTCGGTCTGGCCGTCTGGAAGCCCATATAGTTCCAGTTCAGAAACCGATTAAGGAGGTGCGGCTACTGATGAGAAGTCTCCTTAAAGTTTATTTGGGTTAGAAACGCCATCTGGATCCCTACCCTCGCACAAGATTATTCTCAATTTTCTTGTTGTGTTCCACAATTCTACCAATAAGTATACTTACCTTTATGTACATGATATCTTTCTATAGCATATTCTCTATACAATAGGTAGTGTTTCTCCTATAATAATATATTGTACATGACAGACATAGAACTTATCCTGACTGTCATCTTTTGCGGACCCTAATTCTTCCTAACAAAAACGTAGTCTGTGCTATCAGCTAGTTATAAGTGTCCAAGACTATAAATAATGTTTTTCTTCTATCCGCACCCCGGGATCGAGATGTAAGCCTTCTAACGAATTACCTTCAGCAGTTCCATAACTTAAGGTAGATACCATACTATACTACTTGTATCACGTCGCGATCCCCACCGACATGTCATTACTTTCTCTAAGTAGATCTTGAAGTGAAAATTGTTTCCGATTTTAGCGTTGATGTCGCTGAAAATTTCCGTGGTTGTTAGATTTGCCAAAAGCAAAAGTTCTTACTTCTTTCTGATCAAGGTATTCCATTAGCGTTGCATCACCATTAGCCTTAGGTAAAGGTATAAAATTCGATAACTGTTTTATCGTCTTATCGGTATCCGCATGATTTTCTGATCTAATTCTACCGGCCGAATGGCAAAGCGATAAACATTATTTTTCATAACACATCCGCGTTTTCCGACCAGTTTAAGTTAAACAAGGTTAACGGTGACCAGTCCTGTGGACAATGACATGGAGCCTATTACCTATGACTATAAATTTATAATAATGCAATTCACAGAATTGCATTTTGACGTACTTTTGGGAGTACCAAAAGCGCGCAAACTTAATATATTTGACGCGCGAATCTGTTTTTGAAAGAAACTGATCAAAGTGAAAGAGAATCTAATTTGTAATAACATCGCGCGGGGAATAATATTGGTCACGTACGTGTAATATTAAAACTATACTATAAGTATACGAATACCTAACGATTCCCTTAAAAATAAGGATAATCTATAAATCACTTTGACGTGGGACTGGGAAGCTATTCTCGCACATAACTTTTACTTACGAATCCAAAATTACTAGGTCTAGAGAAGGTTCCAAAATCAAACCAGCAATGATAAGTTTATCTTATTGAACTTTAATTAACTTTAATTTTGAATCGACACCAATTCAAATTGAACGCTCGAGAGTCTGAGAAGAGGCCCCAGCTAGGGCATAGCGTACATATATTAATATCCGTTTAACCTTAAAGTTAAATAGTCTGCCCATTTACGTTCAAGTCAACGCCCGTACGTAAACGTTTGAATGCCTCCGGGCTCCGAGCGTTCATTTTAATGTCCGTTTTTAACTTTAAATGGATACAATGAGATAAAACTATGTTGTCGGAATTAGACAGTAAATACCTAAACAACAATGAATAAAAATAAGTCACTAGTATAGCAATAAGCAAATAATAATAAAATTATTGCTCCTTAATTCGTGAATTTTTCATAAGACGCAAACTTGTGTTAACATAAATATAATAACATAAATATAATAACATAAATAATAATAAGGTCTCGCTGCTTGTTAACTGTGGGGCGGTTTCTTTTTTTGTTTATCACCCAGTCGTACAAGCTCCAATTCGTCTCACAGGGTGAGGCTGATGTCGATTGCGACAGCGCTTTCGTTGGAAAACTCTGTAGTTCGGGTACCTCTCAACCGAAGTTGCTCCACCAAGAGACTGGACCGTCAAAATCTTGAGGCAGCGTCAGTAGAGAATAAGCCTCTTTTCTCTCGGTAGAACGTGTACTGCGAAATTAAAGTATCTTCTTCTTTGTTGCGCCGTCACACCTTCAAACTCTATATCCACGAGCTCTCGATCAGACTTGAACAAATCGAGGAATTGGATGTACCTTTATTAAACGGTGTAAAAGTAAGTCACCTCCTATGGGCAGATGACCTGGTACTCTTAGCGCTGGATGCGGGCAGCTTACAGAAACTGCTCAATTGCTTGCATGACTATGCTGAAAAGTGGGAGCTGTCTGTGAATATCAACAAAACCAGCGTGATGGTCTTTAACACAAGCTCACGAATACTGAAATGTGCTTACGGCTTCAAACTAGGCAACTTGGACATCGCACCCGTCAGAAAATACTGCTATCTAGGAATCCAGTTCTCCCTGAACGGTTCCTTCAAGCAAGCAATCGATGAACTTAGGAAGAAAGCTCTTCGCTCATTCTTCTCTCTGAGACGAACTATTGACACGAGAGCCCTTACCACTAGCACGATGCTAAAACTCATTGATAGCTTAGTCAAGCCAGTGGCCACATATGGATGCCCTATTTGGCTGCCATCAACCAACATCGTGAAAGCCATCCTCTCAAAAAATCAAGAAGCGAGTCTTCCCAAAGCAGCAGCAAAAGATGCTCTTGAAACTACTCACTTGAAAATTCTTAAATGGATATTGGGTGTCCACAAAAAGGCAAATAACAACTTCTGCTACGGAGATACAGGTAGAACCCCCTGGACAGTAACCGTCCTCCCTCAATGTATTGCCTACTTCTGTAGAGCATCACAAGCGGTTGTAGGTAACGTGAACACCCTGCACCATACATTTCAGGAACAGAAACAACTGAACCTTACCTGGTATGATGCATGGTCTACTATCATCAAGACTAGCACTGTCGCTAAGCCACACCTACCCCACACCCTTGCGGCTCGTGAACACATACACGAAACATTTGTCAACCACTGGAAGAAGGATCTTCACAACCAGCCTAAAATGTCATTCTACACTGCGGTCAAAGCTGAGTTTGGTGAAGAACTGTACTTACAGCTCCCATGCAGGGTCAAAAGAGCTAACATTGCAAAACTTCGATCTAGCAGTCACGATCTGAGGATTGAGAAAGGTCGCTACACTGGAGATCGCTACAACACAGCACTGAAAACATGTCGCTTTTGCTGCTCCTCAGACACCGACGTCATGCGGTTCTTCGAAGAACTACCATTCTTTGAAACACCTATCCTTGAAACCGAGGACCACGTTATAAATGAATGCCCCAGCTACAACTCCCTCCGGTCCAACCTCTCAGACAACCTTAAAAGCCTCATAATGCTCAAAGAATATGGGGCCATCATGAACTCATTCCATGCTACTGAATTTGGAAAGTACCTCACAGAATCCTTTCACCTTCGACATCCTCCTGAAAAGAAGTCCTAGTTATCACCTCCTATGAAGTCCTAGCAATCACCACCTAACAGACTCTTCAAACCTTCGAAATCCTATGATTAAGTCCTAATCCTCGCTTCACGTCCCCTACTCATCTCCTTCAACGTCCCATCACCTTATGTAGTTTAACATATCTCCTTGGACTTGCTTTTATGCACACATCCAGAATTTCTATTAGCATTTAAATTATTATATTTGATTTTATTTCCACTTCGTGATATTGTAACGCGGTTAAATTTTAAGATTTTATTTTCATACTTTTATTCGGCTTTTGTTTTATATATGAACTTATTTATGAATTGATGTATAGCCAAAACGAGTCCGTTAGTGTTCTCCTTGGTAATTTCAAGTTTAATTCCAGTTTAATTTAATTCCAGTTTAATTCCAGTTTAATTCCACCACGTGTCCATGACATCTAGAAACTCCTTCCAAGTAGTAGAATAATATTGATTGCTCAATGAAATAAATGATTACGATTAAAATGTGGTATATAAGTCGTTCGTTTTTGGTGAAGTATTATCAGTTGCCATCATCAACAACAGCTATTCCAATTCCTGACATGGTACTCTTCTGTCTAATGGACGAAATTAATGGACCCACCGCCTCCCGTAAGGTTGCTTAATCGTTTAATAAGCCTTGACACCACCGCTGATTGAAATTCGCGTGCGATGATGTGAACCCTGCTTGATTCAGGGGATGATGTGAACCCTGCTTGATTCAGGGGATGATGTGAACCCTGCTTGATTCAGGGGATACTGTCATTATGCAGTAATTATCTGGTAGACAGGTGTTCGTGGACAGTTGTCCGCGGACAGTGGTCGGGCTATCTCGATACTGCCGAAACTCCTTCCAGACATCCTGATTCGTGTGTTGATCAAATCCCTGATATATAAGCCGGGTGAACACAAAACCCTAGAAACACTATATAGCGGAGTTTTAGGGCCTGAAAAGTGAAACGTGCATGCATGCGCGCTAAAACTCTCCTAACTCATCTAGAACATGTAAAATTGCGGGAAACGATGGCGTGTCGACGTGTTGATATTTTAAATCTGATTAACGTTCCTTTACCATTATGTTGCGAACGTTAAAATCTTTTAGCGAACGCGTTCACAAACTATTTTTAGTGGTCTGTACCTAATTAATGACGGCTAAACTAGGTAAATTTGCGCATGAACCTATCAATATAGGGACTGATGAAATCAAGGCAGTTAGTGGCACAGAAATCGAAAGGATTAGTGATTTCATAAATCAGTAGTCAATGACTAGACAGGGTTATTGAAAATTACAAAGAATAAAATGGCGTCTGGACTTGGGACCAGCTCATAGCACAGTTCATTAATGCAATCTGAAAACCATTCTGCTAGCTAAAAGTAAAAAATGATTTTGTTAGGTAAAACGTACTGAAAATTAAAATTAAGATTAAAAATTGAAAACGAACTGAACTAAAAAAAAGAATGACACGTCATGCTAAAATACATATTCCGAAGTAAAATTAATCCCAAATTTTCCCCAAATGTTAAAATACTTGTCGACGAAGATTTCAAACCGTTTGCGCAAGGTGCAGCAATATTAAAACTTTGTCGTGCAAGTTTACGAACTAAATTTTTACAATCCAAAATAAAACTGTTATAAGAACTATTAATACGAGCTAACGAACTAACTGACTAATAAATTTACCATAATACTGGCCTTTGGGATTATTCCCATCTAATAGGGATAATTAATGACATCAAAATTATAATCGTTCCTCTTGTCGTAAAGTTTTTAAAAAAATTTTCCCTTATAAATATTGATAGTGATAGTAATTAGTAAGACTAATATCTAAAAAGTCAGTTTCACGAACTGAAGTATTATTTTTATTCATAATCATCTCTGGAGGATATATTTCACTTAAAACTCGGTCTAATAGACCAAAATCATATATAAGACCATAACATACAGATTATACTTTTCCGAGCCACCGTTGAGCTATATTGTTCTAAATCTATGGCTGAGACCCATTGGATATCGGTTAGTTGCTGTTTGATAACTATAAGCGTATCAATGGTTGTTACAGTAGGTAAGCCCTCAACAGTTGAATACCATCCCCAAGCCAACAGTGATGATTAGTCGAAGCATAATGAAACTAGCCAAGTATTTAGCGAGACACAATGATGAACTGGCCGATCAAGCACTTTTTGGGATTCCCAGCATAAAATAACAACACCTGTTTCCAAACAGTTAAAGTTAAAGATTATAAACTTACCGTTGCCTAATTCTGAGAACATGGAACGCACACGTGCCAATATGATTTTACGCGCGAATTACCCAGAATTAACTGAAACTGAATGCTGAAAGAGAATCTTATCAGTTATCGGCTACCTATCGCGTCGCGCGGGGAATAATTTTGGTCACGTTCATCATTTTGTGTTCCCTTTTAAATACAATTACCAGTGCAGAGAGTGGTTTCAGAAACGCAAATTCAACTTGCAAAGATCAATTTACCTGGGTACGGTACCTCGCTCAGGCTTTTGCATTTATTAAGTTAAACACATTGATTTAACATTGAACATATTATGGCGATTAAAAATATGTCTATAGCAGATAGGGCGGAATGACAGGTTTAGCAACGCCCAGGAATTACAAGCAGCAAATTCTGCTACTGCTAGTGCTATCACGGAGAATCAAATCAAATATCATAGTGGTACCGTGGCATGTCCTGTGTCCATTCTTGGTCAGCGTTGTATAGGTTGCATGGATTAGAATAAGTCCCTGCTTGCTGTTGGCGTTGCTGCGGTGAGGCTGGCTGGAACAATTGTCGGAGAACTCTTTGGCTTCATTCTCTCTTCACTTCTTTCTCCGCACAAAACTGTTTAATCCGTGGGAGGCCCTGTTTTAACGTTCCTTATGTTCCAAACGTTAAAATCTTTTAGCGAACGCGTTCACAGACTATTTTTAGTGAACGTTCCGTACGAATTCACTACAAGTACAACTAAGCTATAAGGGCAAAATCATCGATTAGAGGCTTTTATCTTAAAGAGTGAACCGGAAGTGGAACGTGAAACAGATCATATTGCACGGTGGAGAACCAAACTAGCAACTTTTCTATTATGAATACGTTCAGTAGGTGAAAATTATTGTTATTAATTTTTACCTGTCAGATACGTAAAATAACAAAGTAATCTCTCCGTTAGGCGTTCGGGTAGGAGAAATAAGCAAGCTGATAAGAGACAATGAAATTACAAACGTATGCAATTAGTGTGTGGCGTGAGGTATATTTACTTTAATTTTTAGTGCCGACTTTAGCTTCAATGATATCACCGCGCACCGTTAACATACTCATAGTCTGGACAGCACCCTTCTAAATCCGAAAAGTGTCATGCTTGTAGTAAATATTTGGTAGAATTCGGTCCAGGACAAGCTATTAAATTTTTTGCTGCGCTCCGGTCTATCACAGCAGTTTTCCTAATACCGTAGAGAAGTTTTTTTTTATTAACAAATAAAACTCGATTACTAGACTCCTAGCCTGATACGAACTAAATTAAAAATTGCTCATAATGAACTTATCATCTTATCATTGATCATAAATAAAATAAATGCTGTTAGCTGTGAGCTTTTGCTGGTCCCATGAATATAATTCAATGGATATGATATAATATAAATATTCATATACTAATATAATACAATTATTCAAACAATATACACATAATATAGTAATGACCCTATATAAAATCAACCCTTAAAGAATTCAAAAAATTCCCTTAACAATCAAAAATTACCCCTTGGCCTTGTGGCTCCAAGTTAAGATCTAGACTGTTTATATCAACAATGTTTTTTTCTTGCACCCCTGTCTCCACGGAGAGAAATCACTGTTGTTGTATTCATATACTTGCACATTTACGAGTCTTCTGAATCTATTATATTACATAATACACGACTTCTCATTCATAATTCATATCAAACATTTATATACTCATGCAGCGAGAACAAAATATTTAGTGTCGAAACTAACACAAGCAGTCATATTGCCGTGTTGTAAAACGGCCGACCGTTTACTACAAGTTAAGCATCAGTCAAGTCAAATCAAATCAAAACATAGTTTTAAAAAACGTATACGCTATCTGCAACATTTGACATCTAGCACAACGTGCACAGTCTGGTTTAGTCAACAATGTTACCTGGGAACCTCAGGCTATCATGTTCGTTAATGAATAGAGATTCGGCGGAATGACAGGCTGAGCGCTGCCCAATAATCAACAATGCAGCTCTAAACGCTGCGGACTTGCTATTATAAAAATTGATGAGCGCTCGATTTGAAATCCCGACGCGCATAAAAACTGCCACTAACTGCTACTAACTGCCACTAACTGCCACTAACTGCCACTAACTGCTACTGTCGCGCGCAAATGCGTGGGCGCGATTGTAGCAGTTAGTGGCAGTTAGTGGCAGTTAGTGGCAGTTTGTAGCAGTTAGTGGCAGTTTGTGGCAGTTAGTGCAGTTTGTGGCAGTTAGTGGCAGTTTGTGGCAGTTAGTGGCAGTTTGTAGCAGTTAGTGACAGTTTATTTGCACTTAGCTCCTCCTGTGACCAGGACGCGCGCCGAGTTGGACTCGTCGACGGTCCTGTTCCAATATATGGAACAGATATTTTACGAGTATCACCCGTTAAGCCGTGGACAGTGGATGGACAAAATTGGGATTGAAATAACAAATATATCAAAATATTTCTTGCGCCGCGCGCATTTTCATCACTCTTCATCCCCTCTGTGAAGCTATTAGAACTTTCCTGATACCTTGCCAATCCGTATTAACACCAATCCGTGTTCTTTCTTTTGATTGGTCGGCGTCCACTGTAAGCCTTCCTTGCGGTTGCTTTCACAACGCGTCCCCATTCTCCAACTCCTGCTGCTAAAGAGAGAGAGACTCCCAAGTTATATACCATAATATATTATACATAGATATCGACAACAGACTCCGAGAGTCTTGAAGTTCTGTTACCACCGCCCCTGGTGCAACCCCTTACGGGTTAACGATGAGGAGACAGGGACTTCCAGGGACGGTCTGGCCTGCTACGTGCAACTCGTAGGAGTATGCAATGTTCCTGTAACGTCACTGTAGACCTTTCCTCTGTCGTTGTTTTGAGTGTCCGATTCAAAAACCAAATCCTAGGGTACACGAGACGTGGAAGCCTGTGAGCGTTTTAGAGTCTGTTAAGTGTTAGAGTCCTAGGTTACACGAGACGTCGTAGCCTGTGAGCGTGTTAAATCCTAGGGTTACACGAGACATGGTAGCCTGTGAGCGTGTAGACTGCTCCTCTATCGTTGTTTGAGAGTCCGATCCAAACCAAATCATAGGGTACACGAGGCGTGGTAGCCTTTGAACGTGTAAAATCCTGGGGTTACACGAGACATGGTAGCCTGTGAGCGTGTAGTCCGCTCCTCAATCGTTGTTTTGAGTGTCCGATCCAAAACCAAATCCTAGGGTACACGAGACGTGGGAGCTGTTAGCGTGTTAGAATCTGTTAAGTGTTAGAGTCCTAGGGTTACACGAGACGTGGTAGCCTGTGAGCGTGTTAAATCCTAAGGTTACACGAGACTTGATAGCCTGTGAGCGTGTTAAATCCTGGGGTTACACGAGACGTGGTAGTCTATGAGCGTGTAGACCGCTCCTCTATCGTTGTTTTGAGTTTCCGATCCAAAACCAAATCCTAGGGTACACGAGACGTGGAAGCCTGTGAACATGTTAGAGTCTGTTAAGTGTTAGAGTCCTGGGGTTACACGAGACATGGTAAGCCTGTGAGCGATAGACCGCGCTCCTCTCGTTGTTTTGAGTGTCCGATCCAAAACAAATCCTAGGGTACACAAGGCGTGGTAGCCTTGTGAGCGTGTTAGAGTCTGTAAGTGAGTCCTAGGGTTACACGAGACGTGGTAGTCTGTGAGCGTGCTAAATCCTGGGGTTACAGGAGACATGGAATCCTGTGAACGTGTCAAATCCTGGGGTTACACGAGACATGGTAGCCTGTGAGCGTGTAGACCGCTCCTCAATCGTTGTTTTGAGTGTCCGATCCAAAACCAAATCCTAGGGTTCACGAGACGTGGGAGCCTGTGAGTGTGTGTTAAATCTGTTAAGTGTTAGAGTCCTAGGGTTACACGAGACGTGGTAGTCTGTGAGCGTGCTAAATCCTGGGGTTACACGAGACATGGTAGCTTGTGAGCGTGTAGACCGCTCCTCTATCGTTGTTTTCAGTGTCCGATTCAAAACCAAATCCTGGGGTTCACGAGACGTGGGAGCCTGTGAGTGTGTGAGAATCTGTTAAGTGTTAGAGTCCTAGGGTTACACGAGACGTGGTAGTCTGTGAGCGTGCTAAATCCTGGGGTTACACGAGACATGGTAGCTTGTGAGCGTGTAGACCGCTCCTCTATCGTTGTTTTCAGTGTCCGATTCAAAACCAAATCCTGGGTTACACGTCATGTGGGATCCTGTGAGCGTGTTAGTTTCCTGCGGAAGGTGTTATTTGCCTGTGGGAAAAGCTGTTATGCTGCGGTTTTAAGGTTAGTAGAGGCTATTAGAGCCTTTCCTTGTTGTAGAGATGGCTAGTCCCTTCCTTTGCATAGGTAGAAACACCCATGCACCTCCCGTTCAAACCGGTGAGGTTTTTCGTGGGGCACCAATCCGTGTTAACATCAACTACAGTTTTCCGGTAATTCTCTGAGACATTACTGTAATGTGAAACTTTGCACAGATGAAACGAATCCTTAGCTATCTCCCTAGACTAGGTACCACTGGGATTCAACCCTAGAACTTCAGTACAGAGCTGGAAGCTCTAACTAATCGGCCACGTAGCCATTTGTACGATCAGACGTTAAAAATCAAAGAGAAGAAATATTTAAGGTGCATAAAAACGATTGTGACATTACGTAGGATTATCAAAATTGATACCAATGTCCATTTGAGCACAAACACTTACAATTCTATTCATTTAACATTTTCTGCTGCTCCTACTGTAGCGAAAAGTTCTGTGAGAGGGATAACGAAAGGGAGACACTTTACATGTGTGCTAAAGGCAGTTGTGTTGTGCAGATAAGTGAAAATTTCTATTAATACGACAAACAACTATCCAGACTATCACATCCACTTGCATGGGACTTGAGCAGATAACTTAAGAAGACAATCTACTAGACCTTGCATTCTGTATGTCATGAAGGGAGAGTACTGAGTGCTTTTTGTTAGCAATTTGTATTCCTTTTGTTGGCAGCAATAAGAGCCGTAGGGGGAGTTCCATCCCAATCTTACAGATCTACAGGACTCATGCTGCCGCTGAGCTGAAGCAGTAGAGGGGATGGCTACTTCTCTGGGATCTAACACATCCTGAATCAGACCAACACTATGTCCCAACGGCACTGGTGTTGGGATGTCTGCCCCCGGTGCCTGCCCGGATCAATAAGCAGTCAAGCATCATGATGTTAAAACGTTGAGCATTCTCAACCAGCAGATCTGGGAACTCCCACGAAGGACCGAAACAGATCTAAATAGACAATTAGCAAATCGGAAAAGTAGACTCGAATTTGTTTATATAATTTATAAAGCGTATGTTATTGCCACGTTAAGGGGCCTGTTAATAATTAATTAAATTATTAGCTATAATAATTTAATAATTATCTTACAGATCGATGAGATTGAGGAGTTATCAATTGTCCTCATATTAGCTCATTCTGTCATGAGAGTGACAACCTGTGGATCAGATATTGTCTATATTTAGATCCCTGCACAGATTTTCCTTACCACTTCCATCCTATGTCCAACTAAGATTTCCAGTATATTAAAGTAAGAGAACCATTTCCGAACAGCAGAATTCACAACTCTGATTTCTGTCCTTTCATTACTTCTATCCAATAGAATCACTTCCAAGGTTTTGGGAGCTCCAAACATGATGTAATTCGTTAGCAAATATTCACTTCACAATTTTAAATCAACTCCAAATTTTACTTGACAATTGAACCATCAACCTTTTCTATGTAAACCTTCTTGTTCATACTATTTTCATACATAATTGAATCAGATAATGATTTTAGGGATAATATCCGGTAGTAGAGACTAGGTAAGACAAGTGAAGCTACTGTTTAGGAGGAAACGCGAGCTTTCAGTGTGCTACACTTTCATCAGGCTCAAATTATTTGTTATATAGTAGTGTTGAAAGTATTAAAAATAATTGGATCACTTTGCTTAATTACTCGCCAAAAGAAATGCTATATATCTAATTTCTTGAGAACATTGTTTTAATCTTTAACCTTCTGTTAGGGATTAGCAATGACCCTGTTCCATTTGGTAACTGCTTTGCTCTGGCATATTTCCCCTACCTCATAGTGTACAAGAACTCTAAACTGTGAGTATAAATTAGATTATACTCAATCTGTTAACAATTTACTTAGATTACTTCATCTGTTGCTAATTATTTAATCGAAAATTAAGATTATTCAATTATCATATTTAGTTTAGCTTGAATTCTACTCACAATTTACTATCTTCAGTGTTGCAATAAATTCCTTGATTTTATACAAATAAATTTTGTATTTCAGATCAGAGTACAGTTCGTTCTGGCATGTGTGAAAGCGCGAGGTGTAACTGTTTGACACAGCTATGCAAGGTGAGAATATCCTGCTAATCTAGCTCTGCTCACCTCTTGGGTTAATATCGGATATCTTTCTTAAATATATGTGCTTGGTAGAGCTACTTAGTTTTAAAAATATCTGCAGGGGAGCCTGTGTATTTTATTATATTAAAAAACACATACATATGTAAATATGAAGTTTGTACTCATTTTTCTGTATGCAGATGATAATCCTGGCTACCTTCTTCCCCACCTACGAAGTACCAGTGGGGAAGATTGACCTTCACGGTGAACTCATGAAGGGAGCAGTGGAGCTGTTTGATCTTATCGGACTCTTCGTCATTATATCTCAACAGATTGGGAGAGGTGATCTCAAAATATTAGGTCGCTGGAGTCGTACGTTCTTGAACTTTTGTTAACTAAAAGATATTAAAACATTATAAGATTTAACGTAGAGCCTTCGTTTGCATTAGTATTCATACCCCACTTATGGAACCAAAAGATTGCCCCTTTGCTTGACATAATATCTACATTGTTCTTGTCACCAGGATGGGCCATGGCTGAGCTGATCAGCATGAGGCTCCTTCCTCTTTGGGTCGGAGCACGCGGTATTGAATTCAGCTGGAAGTATATCCAACTTAGTTTCGAGGCTAACATCAGCTTGGTTCGTTTTATTTTCTTTACTTTTTTCTGTTCAATATAAATAATAAACTTCTCTGTTGATTTGCTTTTGTGTCATCAGATTTAATCAACGAGATAAATTGTATCAACGAGATAAGTGCGTCTCGAATTTACAGTTCGTTTCTCTCTCCAGGCTCATCACATAATAATGGCGATGTTGATCTGGATGTGACGAGGAACAACATAGAGAGGTCCTGTGCTCCCCCTCATAATATCCCTGCTCCTCCTCTGGCAGCTCCAAAACAAACCTCTTGAGTAAGTTTAACCTTCGCGTTAAGGTGCTTTATGTTCGCGAATATCAGCCGAAAAAGATGTACGGTCAAGCCATTGAGAAACTAGTCTGTACAGTGAAACTTCAAATTTCAAATCCGCATTTGTTATTGTATCGGATCAATTTTTACCAGAGCAACAAATTTCTAATCACGCAGATATTAGATTATTCAATATGGAAAATTGTTGTACACTGTAAGTGGTTGTATTCAATTTTAGACAAATAAAACTACAAATTCGGGTCTTATCTCGGAAAGTGATAAGGAAGTATAGAAAACATTTTTTTGGTTTTTTGGGAAATATCCTCTTTTTTTGTGTTTTTTGAGATATACATCCTGTTTTTTTTTGCTTTTTTTAACGTTTTGTGATAGTACAATGGTATAATACAAACTCAATTAAAAATGATATAGTAGATGAAATGCTAGTGTTTGATCAGCTGTTTTCTTGATCCATCTTCGTTTTGGAGTCCTCGTCCTACTACACGGCCGCCCTTCATTCATGAGTCTGCTTTGTTTCTGGTCTCCGACGTGAGAGTCTAATCCAATTCTGGAATTATAGACAGGAATAGTCTTGGTAGTCCTCGATCTTGTCTATTTTTTCTAGGCTTGCTAGTTGCGAACTTCATCTCTTCGCCATACTGTTGGGTGCATGCTTATAAGCGGGATAAAGCTAGAATTAGTCCCACAGAAAAGATCTTCGAACTCGGTTCAAGATGGTTCCGATTGTCTAATACGTTCCAATCGGTTCTTCATAAACGCCTTCAGTTCTTCGACAATTCAGAAAGTCCATCACCGATGGAGGTAGCTTTGCTATCCACCGCATACGCAGCGCAGCGGTATGTGCCTTTCCTAAACAACGAGTTCTTCACTCGAGGTGAGGAAACCTTTTTTTTTCCTTCTCCCGTTCGGAAGTAATGAAAACGTAGGCTTTTGCCGGGGTACGTGTTTCACCCTTTGCACGACCAATTGCAATCGTTATAATCGATTTGTTCGTCATCTTCGACACTTCCGAGAAGAGCCACTAGATTGACGTAGATATTATGTCGTCGTCAGACGCTCAAGGTAATTCATACATGAGGAATGTTGGGCTGTATCCAGAGTGACTGGGGTCTCGTAAGACAGAATTCCAGTTTGATAACGATGAGAGAATCATTTTGGTTTTTAAGTATTCTTTTCGTAGATTGTCCTTTTCCATCCTGGAGTACAGAGAGGAGACGTACTTCGGGTAATGAATGTTGCTTTGACTAGAATCAGAACAAGCAGTCCTTTGGGCGTGTCCGACTCTCCAACACTTGTGACAAGCCCCAAGGCAAGCGAGTGAGAGTCGGTTAAGGTACCAAACGCGATTAACTGAATGAGTGCCTTTCTGAGTCTTTGATATTGTAGGATGCTGAGTTCTGCCACCTTTATCAAATTTGTCAGATGATAGTAACTTCAAATTCTTTCAAGATCGTCCTTTCCGTTAGGTCATCGCGGGTATGCAGTAGTCGGTAACACCAAACTTTCTATCCCACAGAAAATTGTTAAACATTTATATTATCGTGTAAATTAGCAAACTACTTAAAGTAGAGAGTTAGAGTGCAGACGTCCGTAGGATTTGAAAAGCCAATGCTGCGATGTACCTTCTTGTAAAGTGCCTGACATTATTTTCATAAAGTTGCCCCAATTGTCTCAAGATACCTCCGGAATCACTAACTTTACGTAACGCGCAAAGACTTAAGATCATCGTAAGTCTGGAGCGCACGCATTTTCGGACTTAATTAAATTGATGTGACTAGCTTACGGCTGTTTAGCTCTGATTTGCTCTCGGACCCGATAGGAAATTCAAATCCTATGGGATCCTAGAGCTAATCCTAGCGAGATAGGATTAAACAATTCCGAGTGGCGATAGGATTTGCTCTCGGACACGATAGGAAATTTAATCTTACGATCCGAGAGCTAATCCTAGCAGAGATAGAATTAAACAATTCCGAGTGGCGATAGGATTTGCTCTCGGACCGAATAGGAAAATTCAAATCCTACAGGATCCGAGAGCAAACCTAGCGCAGTAGGATTAAACAATTCCGAGTGGCGATAAGATTTGCCCTCGGACACGATAGGAAATTCGAGAATCCTACGAAGGATCCGAGAGCTAATCCTAGCGGAGATAGGATTAAACAATTCCGAGTGGCGATAGGATTTGCTCTCGGACCCCCGATAGGAAAATTAAATCTTACGGGATCCGAGAGCTAAATCTAGGCGCAGTAGGATTAAACAATTCCGAGTGGCGATAAGATTTGCCCTCGGACACGATAGGAAATTCAAATCCTACGGGATCCTAGAGCTAATCCTAGCGGAGATAGGATTAAACAATTCCGAGTGGCGATAGGATTGGCTCTCGGACACGATAGGAAATTATAAATCTTACGGGATCCGAGAGCTAATCCAAGCAGAGATAGAATTAAACAATTTCCGAGTGGCGATAGGATTTGCTCTCGGACCCGATAGGAAATTCAAATCCTACAGGATCCGAGAGCAAATCCTAGCGCAGTAGGATTAAACAATTCCGAGTGGCGATAAGATTTGCCCTCGGACACGATAGGAAATTCAAATCCTACGGATCCGAGAGCTAGTTCCTGCGGAGATAGGATTAAACAATTCCGAGTGGCGATAGGAATTTGCTCTCGGACCCGATAGGAAATTTCAATCTTACGGGATCCGAGAGCTAATCCTAGCGGAGATAGAATTAAACAATTCCGAGTGGCGATAGTATTGCTCTCGGACACGATTAGGAAATTCAAATCCTACGGATTCCGAGAGCTAATCCTAGCGGAGATAGGATTAAATAATTCAGAGTGGCGAAAGGATTTTCTATCGGACCCGATAGGATAATAAAATACTATGGGATCCGAGAGCAAGTCTGAAAGGCGATAGCATTTGGAAATTGGAGCAATTTAATTGAAGAAGATACAATTTAGTTCATTTAGGATACTATAAACCCTTTTTCTTGTAGTATTCTTCAAGTTAATAACAGGGTACCTGCAGTACTCTTCAGGTAAACTTTAGGTACCAGTACCTTGTGTATTCTTCAATTTTAAAATCAGGGTACCTTGCAGTACTTTAAAGTTCATTCAGGGTACCTTGTAGTATTCTGCAAGTTAACATCAGGGTACCAGTGGCGTAACGAAGGCCCCGCTAGTCGCGACTATTCTTTCCCAATTTTGCGCGCTCCGAAACTACAATCCACAAATCACTTCCACACTTTCCTTGAATGTTACTCGTATATTATTGTCAAAAATTGCACAAACATTATGAATGAGATTATAGGGTTTGCTCAAATTCCCAATAAGATCTGTCCAATTTCCGGATCATATAATTTCAAGACAGGCCCTAATGGGTCAAATTATAAAGTTTCACCTACGTATTAGTGTACATAACAGCCGGGGTGCGCTTCATATTCCTGTAACTTTAGTAATCCTAACTATTCTCATTCTCAGACTGCAAAGGGACACTGTTCCACGTAAAATTTTGTAATCCTAACTATTTCTCATTCTCAGACTGCTAGTACACTGTTCCACGTAACTTTAGTAATCCTAACTATTCCCATTCTCAGACTGCTAGAACGCTGTTCCCTGTCTCCTCGTTTGGTATACTCTCCATTAACGTCTGTAACAATGCTGGTCGGGCTACGCTACCCATCTTACATTAACCTCTGTATCCAAAACAACTCCTGGGGCAACCCCAAGGTACCGTTACTTCTCTTATTTTATTTCCACCTTAGATGTATTCATACTAATTATTTTGTTGAGCAAATTGTGTCTATTTTCTTTAGGCTGTTATCGTTTTTTTAAATTTACAGCACTGTTGCCGGTGCCCTGGCAAATAAGAACAAAAATGAATTATGATAAACAGCATTTGATATTTCCTTTATTTCAGTATCATTAAAACCCCACTAAGTTCCTGCAAAAGTCTTCCTGACTCCCTGTTAACGCCCCACAACGGAAAATCCAGTATTGGGAAGACAAGTTATACGATTTCCCGGGATTTGTAACACCTTGAGATTTCACTATCGAAATTCTAATATTATTAGGGATCGTTCCCTAATTCACATAACTGTAAGCCAGATTTTGAACTTTCAGACCCCCATGCTCCCCCGTTTTAGTCTTGACACGTAGCTACTGACCAGAAATTACACTAGCGCAAGCTTTTCTCCCTGGGCGTAATATGTGAACGGTCCCTTGGTGCAATAATCGAATATTTCTTGGACGTGGTATGTTTTATTTTCAACTCCATTTACTTTTTTTTTAAAGGGTTTAAACTTTGAGTATCTATTATGTAATGTTGTATACTGTTTTCGAACGCATTTATTTTGTTTGTTTGCTGATAAATTGATGAATCAACATTCTCATTATATTTTAAAGGGTAGTTTAGAACTTAGAATAGAATAGAATAGAATGAATCAAATTTTAACACAGCTGAACACAATTGGACACAAAATTAATCTCCGTTGTTGTCTCAACAAGTACAGTACAGTGAGGACAAGCAACACGCCCCATTATATTTACCAACAACTGAGCAATTATTGCCAAAAATCAAACACATGTCCAAAATTAAATAGATTAAAAAAGCCAATCCCAAAAAATGGGTATCCAAACGACCCAAAACTACTTCAGTTACAGTTGTAGATCAAAAAGCGACTTGTAAGATGTATTTTGTACTTAAATAAAGCTAGACATGAACCTCTACATTGTTCAGCTGAAAAACTGGCCTAGTGCCAGCCCCGCACATAGCCCGTTCCAGCGCTCTAAGTTTGAAGGGTCTGACCCGCATGGACCACCAGTCCCACCCTCTCTGGCGGGGTCACTGCAAGTTGAACACCTGAGCAGCAGCGGACGGGTGTCTAGTATGGTCTCAGCGAACCTGGAGCCCTCTGTTAACAGTTCCTCTAGATCGGAGCAGCAATTGTCATAATGTTCAGCTAGATCTTTGTAGTTGAGATATCTTTGGAAGCTATTCTGGACCCTTCTAGTAAACCTGGGGTTATAAGGTTTACTTAAATATATAACTTTAAATAATTTGTTCATTCCACCCCCGCAAATGACTTGATAGTCACGTAATCCAATATACCCCAGTAAGCAATACCTTTATTTACAATAATAAAGCATTTTTAACTCCACAAATCACTACTAGTTTCTAACACATGCACAAATTTCGAATAGTTCTATTCCACTATAGCCATTTTAAAATGCATAATTATAAATATATTTCTTAATAATTTACTAATATTATAATAGCTTGGCCGATGGCTCATCGCAATACGCCTTGTTATTGACAAAAAGGTTATTTTGCACATGCAATTAGCGCATTTGCATTTGCACGTGCAAACATCTTTTTCTATAATAATTCTAGTTACAAGTAAGAGAAATGATTCATTTCTGTTGTGATCGTCCGCTATTCCTATGCTCTTCCAATGATTTATGAGAAGGCACAAAAGTTTATAAACAGGCCCAACTCCGAGTGAGTGGAGATCGTAGGCTACCAATGGCAATAGGCAATTTACCCCGCCGATAAAAAACTTACCGCCGATATGTCTCTGCTCTGCGTTGAGTTCGTGCGGGAAGTAAGTTTCTGTCGTTAAGAAAACTGCAACCTCGATGCAGGCTATTTTTAATCGCTAAAAGAAGGTAAATGTCCATAACCCGCACCATTAAATACTGGATACTAGCCCCGAGTAATAATTAGATTAGAGACCGGTTTTAGAAAATAAGGGGAAAATGAAAGCCGTCGTGCTGGCTGCATATATTTATAACCAAAATTAGAAACTTAAAACTATAACATTTAGTAATACTCAGCGTTTAAACTAACGAATGCAGAATGGGATTAAAGGGAAGCGTGTCATGTGCGAAAGTGCATATTTTTTTGAAAATATTTAACTCCTTGCTTGTTCAATTTCTTTTAAGAACTGAAATCCGAATGCGAAAATCTATGCAATTTTCAGGATCGAATTTTGAATTTTTTTTTACTATGACATGCTTTTTTTTAAATTTTAATTTTAGTGTTATAGAGCCTACTAAAAGTACTGTTTGCCGAAGAATAATCAAAGTCATAAACGGGGGGAAAGCCGTTCGCATGTTAAACAATGCATCCACTTTCAAAAGAGAAAGTAATATCATAATATCAGATACGAAACTACCAATGACCCAATGATATAATGATTATAATTAATAGTGGTAATGCCCTAAATTTCTTCGAAATCGAAATACTGCATACTGACCGCGGGTAAATAAGTGAAACGTTGCCCGACTCCCCGTGGGGCAGTTCATTTTAAAAGATCGGCCAATAAGATCAGCCAACATTTATAATAAATCTGATATCAGATAGTGCAATCAACACTAACAGAAACGTGGGGTTTTTTGAGTGCTACCACTCTAAGTCAAATAATTTCTTTTAACTTCGGTTCCAAGTTCGATTCACGCCCTTCTTAAATCTCATCGCTCAACTTTGAACTTTGTCCTCCATTAAAAATCCTCAAAAATAGAACCCATTTTCTAAAAGTTTTTTTGGTTATCATAACGTCATTTTCTGGTTATTATAGCACCAATTTTCATTGACGTATTAATACTCAATGGTCAAACAGTTGCATTGGATTGAAATCACATGTGAAATAGGGAAGGGCTCTTATCTTACTAATTTTGCTCGCCCAAAAAATTCACGTGACTTTGGTTTTTATGGTTTTTGGGAGCCGTACAAAACATTTTTAACATAAGGGTCGTTCACATATTACGTAATCAATATTTTAGCAATTTTTACCCCCCCCCCCCCCCCCCCCCCCCCCCCCCCCCCCCCTTTCCCCTAATCAACCGTAATCAAGACCCACCCCCCCCCTGACAGCAATATTAAAGTAATTTAGGCCTGACACCCCCCTCGACTTTTTTCCTAGAAAACACCTTTCTCTACGTTTCATGCTACTCTTTATCATGCTATCATGATGAGCCAAATCATTGTTACCGGCCAAGCACCTTCTAAACCCACTTATTTTTATAGCCGGATATTCGATCAATTTCTAAATTTATCACTATCAGAGTGAAATTGAGTGAAATTTTAAAATTTAAAAAATTCTCAATTTTTATTATTCTAGAGGGTAAAAAAAAAAATGTTGATTACGTAAAACAACGATCGTTGATTTCCGAAACCCCCCCCCCCCCGACCGAAACCCCCCCCCCCCGTAATCAACCGTAACATTTGTAAACCCCCTCCCCCTCGGCTGATTACGTAATATGTGAACGAACCCTAATGATAAACCTAATCCCAACCCTAACCATAACCCCGAAGCTATCCATAACCCTTACCAGTACCACAACCCTAACCCGCGAGCCCTAAACAATCGAATTCAGTTTTTACTAACCTGTCACGTGACCAAAAACTTTTTTTGCCCATAACTTTCCAGGAAGCATTTTACCCTACGTCATGGAGGTGATTCGGAATCAGCGTCCAAAAATACACCGATAAATCAAATTTCACACCCAAAGGGCCTTTTCACAAGAATTCTCTTTAAATTTGGGCGAGCGAAATTTTTCTCGAATGGTTTCTGATGAGAGGGTTTCCCAAATGGTCCCGCATGGTGACTTTGGTTCCTCGTTTTAAACGCACTCAAACCCAAGCACAACTTACAGCACGTTCGGCTATAAGGGTAACGTGGGGACTCGGCTGAAACCACATTAGTCATTACATTTCCTTTTCGAGAAAAATCTTACTTTAAACTAAAGAGACCACATTGTGAGGAAAGTCTCAGGCATGGCTGGGGGCAACCAAAATCCAAAATTCAACATTAAGAACCCGAATAAATTTCTAACTTTCGACGCATTAATATTTGGGAAAAGTGCAGTGTGCCGTGGCCTTACAACATCGATATTTTGAAGAAGTCGTTATAAATGTTGACAATATTGCAACATTTGGTGACCTCCTACCCTAGGCTAAGCATATCTGAAAACAAATATTTAATTCCTACTTTTTTGCCCTTCCCGATAGGAAGGGAAACAACTCGGCGACAAAGTTTACGGAACATTTTTTTTTCCCCAGTGACACTGCTTGTTAAAATCTCGGGGACGGGAATAAATATCATTCTCTCATGACAGTGTGTAACTGTCCATAATGAAAAGTTGTTATCTCACCTTTTTTTACGCTAATATAATGCATTAAATAGGGGTGCAATAACTGGGAGGGAGATAACATTGTTATCCCCCCTGGTCCATCCTTTGCGCTGAATGTTGCTAATTATTTTAAAAACAAAATTGCCATAACTTATGTTCTGAAAAATATTTTTGCTTTCAAAAATTTTACAGAATGTCAATAACAAGTAGTCAAACATTTGTGGCAAGTTTTTGTGTGAGTGTGACTTCACTGAGCTTATTTGACCAATTAAAATAATAGCAACATCTCAGCGACCTGTAACAATTTTAAGAGATAAGGATGTGTCCTTTAGAAAGTTTGACTCTGGAGTGTTATATGTAGTAATATTAAACGTCGTTAATTTCCGATGTAAATGCTGCATTCGCAGCATCATTTCGTAGATCACAGAGAATAACATTTACCAACTCGTCAAACTCGTTGGATAAAATTATTTTTCACAACTCAAAGTTGTGAAAATAATTTTATCACAAATTTTAACATGAAAGTAACTGCTTATTATTTTATTTTATGATGCACTCTGAAGTACTTATAAAGACACACATTATAGTTTATATCAGAGAAGATGTTTGTTGGAATACAAAAACTTTGTTTGCTAAATAATACAACTTTATTGAGAACAGGACAACAAATAAAAGAGAAAGAAAGTATTTTTTTAACATTTTTACTTAAATATCTGACTGAATATCTAAGAAATTGCTAGAATAATCAAGTCAAAACGTTTCCAAGCATGCTTTTTCAGTAGATTGTGTTCTAGTCCGTCAGTTAGGGCAATTACCTGAAATGATAGTAGAGGGCCTGATTTGCGAGCTCTCAAAGGTCTTTGTATCACGTTGCGACCCCCACGGTCGTTTCACTATAGGGGAGCCGCGCACATTCGTGCGCGGCGGGTCATACAACGTATGACAAAAAGGTCTTAAAAACCGAAAAAACTTCGGAGCCCTAAAATTCAGACTGGGAAAATCGCCCATTTCACATTGGCCAAGCCCATTTTTAGTACCAAAATGTCCAGGCACAATTTGAGAGAAATATATATAATGTCATTCCTAACATGTTAGGGGTCAAAAACTAATGTTTTTTTGCACGACGAATCGATGGCAAGGTTCTTAAGGTTCTAAAACACATTTTTTTTGCAAAAACTAAAGAAAATTATAATTTTAACGCGCCAAATTTTTCAGTCCCCGATTAATAAAATTGTTCAAAATCGATTTCCTGAAATGTTTGGTATCTAAACCCATGTTTTTTGTACGACAGGCCGATATTGACAAATATTCGCAATGGGGCACATTTATCTAAGACTTATGAATCAATAATGCTCTAACATGCTTATTTTGTAGAGAAATTGGGCAAAAAAACGGTAATTTTTGGGTACACCAATACAATTACCAATTTGGTAATTCGTTTTTTCTTTTTAAAGCAAATTTCACGTTGCAATTTTCAAGATCGGTTTATGGCTATCGATAGGGCAAGGGCTTAATATGCTATTTATGGTTTTGATACAATCCTTCAGCACCTGACATAGGCAATAGGGGTCACAAACCCATAAAGTAAAGATGTCAGGACTGGGCAGTGGCCGATAAATATTTGATAATTACTTGGACTGGAATATCTTTTCAACGGTTATTGACATCTTTAAAACCCGTATTGACTATTGAACGTGGAGTAAAACTTCTAATCTATTTGTAGCTCAGGCGATGTGCCCCCGAACCTCACGTCCTGAGTGACAGTGGGCCTTATCGATCATGAGCCGCAAATCACAATGGCTTTTGGGCCTCAGAGACACAGAGTCATACTACACACCAAACATTTCAGGAAATCGAATTTTGAACAATTTTATTAATTGCGACTGAAAAAATTGGCACGTTAACAACTATTTCTTTCAGATTTTTTGCAAAAAATAAGTGATTTAGAGCTTTAAGAACCTTGCCAATCGACTGGTCGTGCAAAAAAAAAATAGATTTAGACCCCTAACATGTTAGGAATGACATTATAAAATATTTCTCTCAAATTTTGCCTGGACATTGGTACCAAAAATGGGGGTGGCCAAAATTGGGGATTTTCCATCTGAATTTTAGGGCTCCGAAGTTTTTTCGTTTTAAAGACCTTTGAGAGCCCCCAAAAAAAGTTCACCCCCCTACATGATGCAGGTAATTACCTGATTTTTTCCATAACTGACTATAATAAACAACAATTTGTTGAGCCCCGCTGATAAAAGAACGCAGTAAGCGTCGCAGGAAACAGCTGGTGTTGAACATTGTCTTACAACGCCGCTAACGTCTTCAACCCGCTTCTCGACTGATAAGAGAGTTTGCACTTTTATAATTGAAACATAAAAAAATTTTTTTGTATAAATTTCATATGTAAACCCTAATTAGTGGTGATTTTGCTAATACTAATTGTTAATTGTATCCAATAACCCAAAATTTATGTGTTTTACTCCTCATTAACATCTTACTATGTAAATTAAAGCGAGACGAAATATGGATAATGGGTGGATCCGTACCATTTTACTGACACCACGGCATCAACTTAACGCGACTTTCCGCATAAACCGTAAAAAAATATACAACTGCAAACTCTTTTTTACTGGGGGTTACCATCAATAGCTGGCGCTATCTAGCGCCAAAAATAAATGATTACCTTCACAACGCTTGAGATAGCCACCGGAGATTTCACCCCCAGAAACTGTTCTTGAGTCGATTCCTTTCCGGGAGAGTGAACTTTTTGGATGCGTCTCGTATGTGATACCTCCACAGTCTAGTAGGGAAGGTGGCATTTAAGGTGAATTGATATTTTTACCATGATTTTTGCATATCTTTTGTGTATTAAATTTCAAAATAATCGATTAATTTTTCTAATTTATCATCAAAATTAACTGCAAGTTTGAACTGACCGGATCGTATGAGACATTCGCTCTGAGCCTTCAGAAACTGTCGTATTTGGCTGTTCCTGCGCTGTAGCCGCTCAGATATTACCACGTTCTTGCTCCAAGTCCCTGGAAGAAAAAATTCCATTTAATAATTACCTCAGGTTTTATATAGACCTTTTTTGGGAGTTCCAAATAATTTCTGATTATTCCTGATTTCTTGCGACAAATGATACTGCACGAAAGGATAAACGACGTTTCAAAGTAACAACTTCGTTTTCAGCTCAAATTATTTGTTATATATAGTGTTGAATTGGTGCAAGACTCAAGAGACTAAAATAATTATTACCTATTCAATTCGCGTTTTTGACACCACTTGGCCGGGGTCCAAATTTTGTAGTATACATAATAAGCAGTTTTCATCACGCATATATTATTATAATGTGATAACATTATTTTCACAACTTTGAGTTGTGAAAATAGTCCCAACTCTCAAACTCGTTGGATAAAACGAGTTTTTTAATCCCGAGGTTTTTACCTCATGTTATCAATTAAAGCAGTGAGTAAATGCATTCTCTGATGATACGAAATGAAGCTACGAATGCAGCATTTACATAGGAAATTAACGACCGATATATTAAATACATATAACATCCAATCCAAACTTTTTAGAGGACACATCCTATCTTTTAAAAATTGTTACAGGTCGCTGAGATGTTGCAAAATTATTTAAAATTGGTCAAAAAGCTCAGTGAAGCTCACACTCACACAAAATTTGCCACAAATGTTTGACTACTTGTTTTTGACATTCTTAAAATTTGAAGCAAAAATATTTATCAGAACATAAGTTAAGGCATTTCCCCCTGTTTTTAAAATAATTAGCAACATCTCAGCGACTAAGGAAAGACCAGGGAGATAACAATAGTTATCTCCCCCCCCTATTTACCGTTAATCACACCCTAAATGTAGTACCAGGGTTGACCATTGTTAATAAATCGGCCCCGGGCGCGCGCTACTTCGTAACACTTGCCATCGAGAAGAAAGCGGCGCGCGCTACTTCGAAGAAATTTAGACGAGTAACAACCGTCAAGTACCAGGAGATAAAAATAGTTATCTCCCTCCCAGTTATTGCACCCCTATTTAATGCATTATATTAGCGTAAACAAGAGTGAGATAACAACTTTTACATTATGGACAGTTACACACTGATCACGAAGAATGGTACTTATACCCAACCTAAAAATGGCGCACCTGATTTTGTGTATAATTACATATGTTAACCCTAATTAGGTGATTTTTTCTAATGCGAATTGTTAATTGTATCCAATAACCCAATTGAGTGTGTTACTCCTCATTAACAGATGAACATGAAATTGGGACTGGTACAGGGTTTGGGGCCCGTCCTCCCCGCTAGACCCATGTTTCTCTAAACCCATCATGTCACAGCCTACCGCACACAAAAAACAATCACTCCAAGTTAATTTTCGAAAGAAACCCGAGTATCGCTAAACCACCAAAAGAGGACTTTCTTATTCACAACGGTTTCAAGAAACGAATTCCCCGCAATCAACACAACCCATCTGGGGTAAAATATTCACACCACAACGTCATTACTAAAACTTTGAAATGTAGCTTTAGAGAATATTGGGGTCCCTGTATTAGGGAGTGGCGCCATCGACAGTGGGGCCGCGCGTGCCGACTGTAGGATGGTTTTTTAGCGCTAATTTCGGGCCAGCACAATTTTCTTCAAAGCAAACAAATAGATATTAAGTATCCTTTCCGACCTCTGATTGCAACAAAAAATTGTAAGCTTACTCACTAGCATTCAAGAGGAAAGTGTCCGAAAGTTTAAAGCATATCCAACCATCAGACATTATTGTGACAGCTAAAAGCAGCGTATTTGTCCCCATTTTGCTCACTATATCAACTCTCTGATATCCACAAATTTTTCGGACAGTTGTGAAAGCCCTATTGGAAAGGTCGTCGCCAATTTTCAGAATGATCTCATTCAAGGAACTGAAGATATATCCAATAATAGACACAAAAATCACGAATTTGGTCAAATTTGGTCAAATTACGCGACTTTTACAGCTAATTTTGCTCCAAAAGCCGCGCACACATCAAATATGGCACCTAGGCAAAACTCACTGATCTTCCAAAAAGGTATGAAAAATTTGGGAACCGTGAAAATCTCACAGCCCTCTAGAAAACAAGGGTACAAAAATTTTAAAAATCCGAGCAAGTTTATTTTTATTGGGGCAAACCCCCTACCTGTATCAACACTCTCACGGAAATTAGAATTCTATCGTGACCTAAAATCAAAAATTTTAAAAAAGAGTATTACCAAGAGTATACCCATAGACAGTGTCATTAGGGATGCGCCATCGACAGTGAGCCGCGCGTGCCGACTGTAGGATGGTTTTTTTAGCGCTAATTTCGGCCAGCACAATTTTCTTCAAACAAATAAATATTGAGTATCCTTCCCGACCTCCAATTGCAACAAAAATTAGTAAGCTTACTCATAGACTTAAAAAGGGAAAGTGTCCGAAAAATTTAAAGCATATCCAAATCAAACCATTATGTTACAGCTAAAAGCAGCGTATTTTGCCCCATTTTGATCACAGTATCAACTCCGATATCCACCAAATTTTTCGGACAGTGTAAAATCTAATGGTGAAGGTCGCGCTAATTTCAGAATGAAACTCATTTAAGGAGACTGAAGAAAAACCAGAAAAATCGTACAAAAAATGTGTCCAAAATTGGACGAATTATGGTCAAATTACGCGACTTTTACGCTACTATTTGTCTCCAAAAGCCGCGCACCATCAAATATGGAAGGTGCACTTATCGCAATTCATCAGATCTTTCCCCAAGAAGTATGACAAATTTGTATTGATGAAAATTCCACACTCACAGTCTCTAGAAAACACAGGTACAAAAACTTTATACAATCCGAGCAAGTTTAATTTTATCGTGCACCTCCTAGTTCCTTAAATATCAGACCGATGCTAATAACACAAGACAGCAGATACGTGCACATCGACTCGAATTGAACTTGGCCGAAATAAACAAACTCCTCGTGATTAGCTAATATCTCCGGTGCATTAAGTTATATGTCAGTATAATTGAGATGAAGATCACTTCCTTTAACCATTGTGATCAAACGCATTGCATCGAGGCGAAAAGTCCTATAAAAGGGGACACAGATCCATTCACACATAATCAAATCCAATCAAACCATCAGCGACATCTTATACTGTTCACACACTGTCAACCCTTGAGCAAACTACCTCAAAATACAACATTCAACAACCTTTAAATCATTGAATTAATCACTAACGAAAGTCAAAGCCCACCTCAACGAAGATGTCGTTTTGCTATATTTTGCCACTACGTGAATTAACAACCGCAAGAAATTCGTCTGACTCTCTGGCCAATACATGAACACTGAAAATCACTGAACCAGCGCTTATGTTTCTTTTCGCGCAACATCTAGTGCAAAGTGGCCATGGCTCAATACAAGCATTACAGCATTATCAAGCTGACTGAAAACAAAAATATATGTTGTCAAAATCTTTTATTTTTTCACTTTTAAGTTTATAGATATATTAATATAATAAATTCACCATCTACAGAAATTGTAATTATCATAACAGTTACTAAATGTAGCTCAAGATATTAAATTTGTATTCCATGTTAGTTCCTTGTATATCCATAACAACAAACTAATATTTAAAGCGAGACGAATTATAAGGATATGAAGTGCATGTGATACGTACCATTTTACAACACACGGCATCAACTTAACGCGACTTTCCGCAAAACCTTAAAATAAAAATACAAGCTAAAACTTTTTGACATGAGGTGTTGCTTCACAATAGCTGGCGCTATCTAGCCCAAAAATAATTGTTACCATCAACATCGCTTGAGATAGCCAACCAGGAGATTTCCCCCGAGGAAACTGTTCTTTGAGGTCGAAGTCTTTTCGCAAGATAACTTTTATTTGTATGCGGTCTCGTATGTGATACCTTCCACAGACCCTAGTAGAGAAGGTGGCATTTAAGGTTGAATTGATATTTTACCAGTGATTTTGCATATCTTATGTGAAATAAATTTCAAGAAAACCAATTAATATCTAATTAACATCAAATAATTAACTGCAAGTTTGAACTGCCAGGAAGGGGGGGGACTAGAGGGGGGGTGGGGAGGGGGGGTTTTAGGTACGCGAACGTTTGAGACACTCGCTACTTAGCCTCAATGAAACAGACAAATTTGGGCGTTAGCCTCGCAGTAGCCGCTCAGATATTTACCAGCTTATCTTGCGACTACAAGGACCCCCAGTAAAAAATATATCCATTACCTCAGCATTAAAGCAGGAACCCCGTATAACCTTAAATGTGTGACAAGACTCAAGACTCAAAAGACAAAAATAATTATTACCTATTAATTCGCGTTTTTGACATCACTTTATTACTCAATTGCTTTCTGTTTACAGCACTTTTAAAGCTCCTCGATTTACCACTGACACCGTGACGTGTTTTGCTTTTAATCGCTTAGCGTGGCCATTATAGTGGTGCAGGAACTGTTCCTGCCCCTCCGCCTAACCCTAACACAATTCCTGTACATATTTTGAACTGGAATTGGGACTGGATTTGATTCTTTTTTTGGCTTAAAATGACCGGGTTTGTGGTTCTACTCGCCTATATATCGTACAACGATCAGGGACCCGATTATGTATAACATCATTTGTAATGATACCTACACACTCAACCACCCTAGTAAACTGCACATCTTCGCTCCTCATTTTAAATTAACTTTAGTCATTTTACCTTACACGCCAGACGTACTTCCGTGTCTTGGAACTTACTCATAATATATACCGATTCAACTCACTAATTGAATAAGACGTATTGTTTAAAAGTACTTGTTATATTTCGAAGAGTGAACTGCAGAGGCACCACCCCAGAACCTAAAAATAGACTTGGGCTCATGGCCATGTTTATGTTGATTGCTTTTGAATTCTTGAGTGTCTCTAAATATGTAAACATGATACTGATAGGAATGTAATAGTGCCCCAACGCCCTATTTTATTTGATGAGTGGACTTTGCAAGATTTGTGTTGAAGATTTTTTCGATTACCATTTTATTGATCGCTCCGAATATTTAGTGGTAGTAGTCAGTGCCAGGGTTACTAGGTATCTCCTCGCTTGTGGCCACGTTCGTCGCGCTCGCGTGCCTGCGCTCGCTTTTTCCGAGACCCGTCCGACCCAATGCGGCAGAGCCGACTTTCCGCGTATCACTAAGAAGCAATAGAAACGCCCATTCTCGAATATTCTATCACCTCACCAACTCTCACACATACCAGTATGCCATAATTAAAATTAGGGGAGAAACATTGGAATCAAAATTTGAGCAAAATTTAAGACCAATTTTAAGTGTAAAAAAACACTTTGACAAAGTATCAGGTTTTTTTGACATTTGTTTTTATGATGGTCCGTTTTGCTCTATCGTCGGCACATTGAATTCTCTAAATTTCATTTGAAACCTTTGATACCTACATTCAACTGGGGGGACGCTTATTATACGAGAAAAAAAGTATATCTACCTAGACCACCTTGGGGTTGAGTGGGGGTTTGTTTGGGTGGCCAATCCTCATCAGCAACTTCAATTTTTTTATGTCTAAAATAAGATCTCTCCGATTAACTCCAGATCACAGAACTCAAACAGCACTCCTAAGAAAGCACACCCCACGGAAAACTCTTTTCAAGCAGTCAACCATCTCGCTTACCAAAAACCTTAAGTCCGTACTGAATCCGGAGAGAGATCTCGCGCAGAATGAGAGTTACTCCGAGCCAGAGCAGCAGTGGCCATCTGGAGTGTAAATGTGATGAGTGCAGGTGAGAGGAGTGTCAGATGACGAAGGAAGTTAGTGAGTGTAGTCGAGTCAAGACAAGAGGAAAAGAAACAGTCCAAATAAACCAAAGGCCATCACGGAGAACGGGTATACATCCTGGATCAAAGGAAAAAGAAATGTACTTTACACTACATCGAGGATTTTATTGACTTCGACGCCGCTGAACGGCTGCTTAGTGAGCTGAATGTTGATATATCGAATTACCCTAACCAAACGAGTAGCCGTCAAGAGATAAATCTGGAGATCGAGATGATTGCGTAGAGTCTGAGGGTCATCCAGATGACTCGACCCCGGAGAGTAACCTTAGAAATCAGATCAGCTACCTCACCAAGAAAATCGAGAAATCAGCGAGCTCAATATTTGAAATTAATACAACTATCACCAACATAGTATTCAGGCCGACTCCCAAGTTATAACGATCTTATCCCCTACGAAACACTAGCTGAATACATGGGGCGAAACCCACAGTTGCCCAGTCTTTCCCCTTGGGCCCCAAGATCACTCAAACTGAAACGGGGAACTAAAGTAACCCATTTGGTGCCCATGCCACTCAGGATCCTCTGTGTGTTCTCTCAGGAAATTCCACTCTTGAGTACATGGCATCCATACCTAGAGGAAAGAGTGATATTCAAAACGAACAACTTCTTCTTTTTTTCATGGATCTCCTTCCAACTGCGATCGAGGAAAATGTGTAAGTGACCAGACCTCAGTCTCATCTCTGTCAGAAACGGCTCCCTCTCAATCTTCTACAGATGGTGGATTTAGTGTAGATGACCCTTTCAGACCTGACTTTATAACTTAGAAATAGATACTGGACTACAAATGACCCTTAACAAGACGACGGAGATACCTGACATTATTACACATCAGCAACTTCAAGGATCTAATGTAGATGATCCCTTCAGACCTGACTTTAACTTAGAAAAAAGATAATGGACTACAAATGACCTTTAACAAGACGACCGGATATCCCTGACATTATTATCACCTCAACCAGCGGTCCCTGATATCAAACTGACCGAAGCGCAGACCTCTTACTTAACTGAGCAAGGCAGATCTAGTTTGTTGGATAGTAATCCAATCATCAGGTCGCCCTCTGCGTCACTTCATCTGGATGTTAACAAAGATGATCTCAACGTTGGCCCTGCAACTCCCGAAGACACCGAAAGGACAGTTATTCTTATGGAGAACCACACGGTCGCTCCCGAGACACTTATTACTTGTGTTTGCTCATCTTCCTGAACCCATCCTCAACGAGGAACTAACGAGGAATGGTTGCTCCACAGAAGGATCTGTTTACAGAAAGGAGAGCAAGAATGATGAATGTGATGTCTAGACCCGAAGAACCAGCAAGGAAATCTCTGAATAGGGACTTAGATTCGAAACTCCCCTCTCTCGCATGGGTCCAGACTGTTATCGAAAACCAAGTTATTGACGTAAGCAGGAGTTGGAGAAACTTACATCTGAGGTTAACAGCCTTAAGTGCTCCGATACTAGCATCCAGCAAATCGAAAAACTACTAGAGGTTGGCAAGAAGGAAATGCAAAAGGTCAAAGACCTCTGGGAGAAAAACTTGTCAGCTACCACACGGATCAAAAACAGAGTAGACGAAGTTTTCACGGAGATTTCTATAGCGGAAACGAAAACGGACGAAGTAGACAAAAGTGTTCAAAAACTAAAGTTTGACCTCAAAAAACTACTACAACAGTGCATTCTTTCGGGAAGACGGACAGCTGATTAAAGAAATTCACAAAATAGTCACTAGTCAGAAGGATGGAATGGCGTGAGTACCGATGTCCACCTGACTATTCCCCTAATGACGATGATTTATCACACACTCCACCCTACCAACCTCCCTCACCCTTTCGAGATCAAAGAACTCACAGTAGAGAAAACAACCTGCTGGTCCCCGAAGAAACAATGGATTCAGCATGACTTCCTCGGCCTCTCGAGCTCAGAATCTCTACTCAAGCTCAGAACTCCAACTTTACCAGAACTCAGAACCTCAATTTCACCAGGACTCAGAACTCCGACTTCACCACTCGTCAAACTTCAGGATCCACCACACCCTCAAAAGTGTTCAAGACGACCCTCATCTCAGACTCAATCCTGAGACATGTCCAGGGTATGGACACCAAGAATGCTCTCGGAAAGAACCATGAATTGACCCTAATCAACAAGCGGGACACAGGTGGACTTAAAGACCAACATGTCAAAGGACGAATTATTAAGAACACAACCTGATTTCATCTATGTTCACCTAGGAGTCAATGATGCCAACCAAAACTTCGACCTAAGGGTAAGTCTCGACAACATATTTCAATTTTCACTATTCGTAGAGGAATCCCTGATAGGTACAAAGTTATTCTTCTCAATGCCCGCTATGACATCTGACAATGAAGCGAACGCAAGGATTGGGGAGATAAGGGATGCAATTTGGGGAATTTGTGACCGTAACTAATAAAACGAACGCAAACCCTTCAAAGAGCGGTCTTTGTATTATAACCCCAACGCAAACTTCATGCATGATGATCATCTGATAGGAGAATATCACACGAACGATGGAGTCCACCTTTCAACAAGAGGCAAAGAGGTCATTCTAGGAAACTTCCGTCACAGCATCCATGAAATGACAAGGACTGCTTCTCAACAAGCCAAAGAAAAGTCCGTTCTACAGGGGGATTGGACCTTCTCTCCTCTTAGTCGAATGTGATTACAGCTGACATAGATTCTCATTTATACACATTATACCATGACTAGAAACACACAAAAAAATACACAGGTTTCAATTAATAAAAATAGCATAAAATACTTTCTTGGAATATCCAATCGCCTTCATCAGTAGATGGGAGCAAATTTGAAATAGAATCATTTCAAAATGTTATCAAAGATCATGACATAGCCTGTCTTCAGGAAATTAGGAGAGAGGTTCACTTGGTAGGATATCGATCAATCTGCAACATAAGGAAAAGACGGTAAATCAGGAGGTGTCGGTATCCTCATTAAAATGAGCTTATTGAAGGGATTGAGTTTATCAAGAATACAGAGTGTTCAGACTACCTAGTTTGTCGACTAGACAAGGATTCTTTAACCTATCAGAAGATACATTTATAGTTAACGTTTTACATTAGACCATTTAATTCATCAGCTTCAAACCCGACTGACAATGGCAAAGATGCTCTAAAAAACATTGAAGACGTTGTGAACGAACTTCGGGAGGAGGGCGAAGTCATATTGTGTGGGACTTTAACTCTCGTATAGGACAAAAAACGGGTATGATAAGAGAAGACTCAACCAACGTTGTTCCCTTACCAGACGATTAAGAGCCTGACAACTTTCTCCCCCGAAACTCACTAGACTCTATCACAAATACTTACGGTACACACTTTCTTAACCTAGTCAAACATAACCAACTCACTATTCTGAATGGCCGTACCCTAGGAGATCTTGTAGGAAACTTCACAAGTATCCAAAAAAATGGGTGCAGCGTTATTGATTACATTGCAGTGACCAACTCCACAAAGATCAGAATCAACTACTTCAAAATCTTGACATTCACCGAGCATTCTGATCATAAGCCCCTCAGTACTGAATTACAATGCAATAGATTCGCGATCAACAAATGCGCCCCATTACAGGACACTTATCAGACAGCGCCAACCAGATACATTATCAACGAAGAGAACAAGACGACTTTTTCGAAGCTCAGTCAGAAAATCTATCATTGACCTTAATCCATGAACTTCAATCGAACATCGACTTACTCACCAATCAAAATATTTTAGCAGACAATGACCGTAATTATGAAACTGAACTCAAAGACATTAACAAACGACTTTCAGAACACCTTCGCGACATGGCCTCGAAGTGTTTCAAACAAACCAAGCCACCCAAAAAATCTCACACCTCAAACAAACCTTGGTTTAACTGGAAAACGAGATTAGGTAAAAGAGAATTTCGTTAAAGCTACAGATGCAACCTCAAAATTCCCGTCAAACAACCTTATACGTGAAAACTATTATCTTGTCAAGGGTAGCTATAAGCGTTTGAAGAACTCTGCCAAAAACGAATTCTTCGCACGTATGAATGAGGACATAGAGGGGGGGAAAATTCTCAACTGGCAATCTTTCAAAAAACTAAAAAATCAGAAAAAGGAAACTTTAAATTTTGACAGTCATGATATGAATAGATTCGAGACTTTTTTTGGTAACCTATATTCCGATAACCACAAAACAATAAATGAAAATAAAAAAGTTTCTATGATTGATCAAGCTGACTTGATAAATCAAGGTGCAACTCATCCTGAGTCACTCAACTCCTTAATCACCAAAACAGAACTTGACTCTAGTATAAAATCCCTAAAAAATGGTAAAGCTTCCTCACTCGACATGATTAATAACGAAATTATAAAATCTCTGGACACCAATCATAAATTGATTATGTTGAACCTCTTCAACGCCTGCTTCTCACAAGGAATTTATCCCTGGAACGTCAGCATTATATCTCCACTTCATAAAAAGGGTAATAAATCAGATCCTGACAACTACCGTGCAGTTGCTGTCAGCAGTGTCATAGGAAAACTATTTTCAACTATTCTCTTAGAACGACTCATTCGCTTCCGCTCTGAAAACTGCCCTGATCCACCTAACCAACTAGGCTTCACAAAGAAAGCTCAAACATACGATCACATACTAACCATGAAAACTATAGCTTCAAAATATAAACTTTTGGGGAAACCTGTATATGCAGTATTTGTTGATTTTAAAAAAGCATTCGACTCAGTCTGCCGTCAAGCCCTTTTCCTCAAACTCGCAAAAAATGGCATAACTGGAAACTTCTACAATGTCCTCAAAAATATGTACTCAAACTCGTACGCTTACATAAAATTATCTGGTCACCTCAGTAAACGCTTCCAGATACGTAAAGGTACAGAACAAGGTCACCCACTCTCACCTGATCTTTTTAAAGTTTTTCTCAGTGATATGTCCTGCCTCCTAGATTTTCCAAATTGCCCCGTACTTTCAAATTTGACTGTTAGCCACCTACTGTGGGCGGATGACCTTATACTCCTTTCACTCGACCAGGAAACCACTCAAAAGCAACTTAATATTCTCGGTAATTTTTGTAAGGAGTGGGGCATTGAAATCAATGAACTCAAAACTCAAGCAGTCATCTTTGGTAAGAAAACGTTAAAACAGGACATACAAAACATCAAATTTACACTCAACGGATCTAATCTTGAAATTGTTGACAGTTATTGTTACCTTGGATTTGAACTTCATCAATCGGGTCAAGTACAGATCGCTCAACAAAACCTTAAAACCAAAGCAATGCGTGCATTTTTTGGCCTGAAAAGGGTTGTCATGCGTTCAAAGTTATCTTTTAAAGCACTCCTTACACTGTTCGACTCTCTCATCAAGCCCATTCTATTATATGGTGCTCCGATATGGACACCCACTAGTACGATCAATAAATCTCTTTGCAAAACGATTAACTCGACAGAAGCAACCGCTACTAACTTACTTAAAAAAATCAGCGCCTCTCTGCAAGAAAGAGTGCATATTTCATTCCTAAAATGGGCATTGGGAGTCCATCGTAAAGCATCAAATGTAGGTGTTTGGGGAGAAACAGGAAGAATTCCTTTGATTTATCAATCAATTCGCTTAACGTTAAATTACTTCAAAAGGCTAAATACAAAATCAAAGTCGAATTCGTTTGTCACTGCAGCCATAAAAGAACAAAAATCACTAAACTTACCTTGGTATCGATACATAAAACCACTCCTTGAACTAGATGAAATTTACAAACTAGATCACGTAACTGCGCACCGAATTCTCAATACAAATGCAGCTAACAAAGCCGCGCCCAACCCTGTAAGTGATCACAAATTATTAAAAGACTCCCTCATAAATCAGTCAAATTTTAGTCAATCCATCAAACCACTATGCAGCAAAAAGTATAGAATTCCTAAAATCATCGAAGCTCTAACCAATCAATTCAAAAAATGTTGGCAATATCAAAAATCTACTTCTTCTAAACTCTCATTCTATCACTCAATCAAACACACCTTCAACCGAGAGCCCTACTTATACTTATGCAAAGGCTTTTCTCGTCGTTACAGTACCACAAAACTTAGAATCAGCGCACATGATCTCCATATTGAAAGAGGCAGATACTCCAACACACCCCGTGAGCAAAGACTATGTGGTTGGTGCCAATCAAGTATGGGCGTTGAGACCATCGAAGACGAGTCGCATGTTCTTTACATATGTGACTTGTATTCAAAACAGAGGTCGAAATTAGTCAAAAATCTTTCTCAAATGCCAATCATTGAAATAAGCAATGAAATCACCGACTCCAGCAATATCAATGAAACAAATCTCAAAGATCATCTCATGGAAATTTTGTCTCCTTACTAAACTGTAATTCCTCAAAAACACCAGAGCCTCCATATTCACTGCCACCGCTCACTTGATATTCAACCAAACACCCCACAGTATACTCAATTTCAAGAAAGGCGCTCCTATGCTGTCAACTGTGTGTGCACTTTTTTCCTTCGCTGCTCCGAAGAGCGAAATAGCTTCACCGAAGATACGCGTCAGCGTAATTCAAATGCACGAAACTTAAACAATTTTACTATCAATTTGGTGAGAACCTCGCGAATTAGTCATAATTAAGACTCAAGGATAACCCTGGCCCTGACTTCAAGCAAAGATGATTGTTTTCATTAACTTCTGTAAACAATTATGACGGTCCATGATAATGGATCTATAATTTAATTTTAATCCTGTGTAAATCCTGTGTAATCCTGTGTAAATCCTTGGGGGTCCACATTTTGGGCTCTAAAACACAAAATCAGGTGCGCCATTTTTAGGTGGGGTATAAGTACCATTATGTAACTCTAATTAGTCAGTCACTAACTCTAATTAGTTAGTCACTAACTCTAATTAGGTAGTCACTAACTCTAATTAGTTAGTCACTAACTGTATATTTTTTATAGGGTACATTTTGTTACTGATTGTACATTGAAAATCAAAAAGTTGCACATGTGAGGACACGCCCAAATATTTTTAATCTATTACAATTGCAAATGAATGGGAAAAGCGAGCGACCGATTTCATTCTCGGTATAATCAATTTGCATTTGCGGACGGTAATTATTCGAATTAATATCATTTCCTTTTGCTTGGGAGAGAGAGACACTGCATGTTGCGGTCCACTCTACCCATGATTATGGGTTTTGGTCAAATAAATACTGACAAATTTATATATCCTACCTGGTACGATAAGTTCGTTACACAAGCCATAGTTGCATGTTTCAATTGCACAGGCATAATCCTTCAAATCGTCCAAAGTATTTTCAAATTCAGATTTTAATCCCCTACATTTATCCAAGTCTGATGACGTGCATCTGCCGCCTTCATACATTTATAACTTTTCATATAGCTGAACCTGCTACCCTCATAGAAGGTCGTGGCAAGAGATGCGCACACGTCTTTTCCGGCCGGACACTGAGAAAAGACAATTTTATTATTTACCACCATATTTTCACATATAAATCAATCAATAAACATACATTCGAATAAATAATACCCAACTAAATTTTGGCCCTAGATGCTTAGATGGTAACATACTATAGGGCCAGGGGTCGTTCACATATTACGCAATCACTTTTTTTACCATCCCCCCCCCCCCCCCTCCGTAATCAGTTTTACACATAGCTATTGTATCAAGATTACACTAGCGTAATCATTTGGAAACCACCTCCCCCTCGGCTGATTACGTAATATGTGAACGACCTCCTATTATAAATAGAATTGAGTGGAATAAATCCATACGCTAGCAGCTAACTGGCTATACCTGTTGAACGCTGTATTTGGTACAGGTATTTTTAACCCCTGATTTCAAATTTGCGTCCAGGCATTTCCAACAAGTAAGCGATTGAGCTCGTGCCACCATTGCCACTATTATAGCTATTGCTATATTCATTTTAGCTTCTTTGCTTTAGGCTACTGTAGATATATTGTTAATAAATGTCAGTTTTGATATTGAAAAAACAGGACTGTTTATCCCGACCTAGGATACAGCCGATGAAATGTAACTCAACGCAATGAAAACAACCGATGATACAATAATAAGGACTTGCACGTGCAGACAAAGACGAAGTTTCACTCAATAAATCAAACCGGGTTAAGTGAATAAGGAGTAGGATCGTTAAAACTGTGCAGGGATTATTTACAAAATAACACCGCAACTTATTATCTATCCCGTTTCTTAGCAGTATCCCAGAGGGGTTTATAGCAGCCTACAAAAGCTACAATCAGACAGTAAGCTCAGCTACAACAACAATAAAACATACCTTACCCTTATTCTTAAATCCAAATTTATAAACTGCTGTACTATACGCAGTGAGTATCCGAGGTGCCGTGCAGCTCTATCCGCATTATCTTAAATGATTAGAGGTATCTATAACATATAACTTATTGTTCCATTGAAAACTTACTGTTTTATTTGATTGTTTGACTTAATAGTTAGAGTATGAGGTCAGCTGAGCACCAACTGACCAACTTAGGCCCCTTCCAGCCATTGCCACGCTACCATCTAATATGGCAGGTTTTATAGAAAGGCTGATAATCACTTTGAAGCCTTAATATGATTCCAGAAAAATTAACCGCCAATCGAAATCATCCTGCCTATTTATCTTATTCGCGCAGGGATGTATCCCAAGCGATTATTTAATCGAGTTGTTGATTATTAGAAAAGTCTGCAAAAATATGATTACCTGAGGACCCCAGGCTTTAATGTTGGTAAACGAATAGAGATTAGGCGGAATGACAGGCTGAGCGCGGCCCAGTAAAAATATGACAAAACCTGCTTCATCTTTCCACTACCTATAACCCACAGCAGGTTCGTTCTAATTAGACAGGTTTTCCGTTAAATAAAAAGTCGAATGCTGCAGATTTAATGCATATCCTGCGTAAGCTTAGATAATTCGAATCAATTTGTTGCGTGATTAAACCTAAATTGGCAGGTTTTGTAATTAAGTTTAAGGTGGACAAAAATGTTGATTTTTGCAGGATTTGTCAAAATAGCAGGTTTTTGGATAATTTGAGTGTACATTGTACAATGTGGTAAAAAGTGCATAATAACGAAGTTCATAAAAGCATGAAAACAATTATGTAATATATATATATATACGATGACAATTTAAAAACGAGGAAACAGCTGATAATAATGAATGACAATTTGCAATTACCCAAGAAAAATTATAAACCAATCTATCGCATCTACAGGCTGAAGACAAAGTGCCGTTATCCTGTGCTTATACAGGCACAGCAGGCTCAGAGCTTTGTTTGATAAGGTATTGTAGATACCTCATGCTGTTCGGCTTTGTATTGGAGATTCCTTAAGGCAAGATGATCAAGAATAGACGGCTTCAAGTCTCCGCCGTACTCCGTTTTATCGATTCGTTAGTTATAATACGTACATAACTTCACAATGTACAGGGTGTAAACTGTAACCAGCTACCTTACGAGACATATTTATGTTTGACATACCTTATCGGACCTTATTTGATTTTGAACGGACATTATGTGAACGGACATTATGTTGAACGGACGTTAAAATTAACGCTCGCATTGACATACGTTGCATGCCACTTTTCGCGCGCGAAGTTCAAAACCATCAAAAATCCGAATTTGTAAATCAATTTTTCAATACAACAAGTAAGAAATTGAAAAGCAGTCGTTGACGTTAGGCATTAAAAATGTTAAATGCTGTGCAGATGAGGTATGAAGGTACGTCGGCCATATCCTTCGGAAGATATCCCGGTTTTCGAATTCTAAATCATCGAGATGGCTGGTATGGTAGAAGATATCGTCGTTGACATGAACCACCGAAGGTAGCCTTTGCCGGTAACACGACTCCTGTCCGACAGCGACATCTGTCCGACTCAGGGTACCAGAAAAAAACGACATCTGTCCGAAATTGTGATCTGATTTCAATACGACATACATTTCCAATTAGAGACATGATCTGAACTTTTACTTGCTAATTTGTATACGTAACATTTCCGATTTGAGATATGATCTGAGCCATAGTTTACTGCCTGCCTGCCTGCCAAGATCGATCCAGATGAAATCTGGAACGAGTTTCGTGTCAACGCTTCTCTCCATTTATATCTATCACACATGAGCAAACGCAGCTGGTCAGGTTCCATTACAGTGTCTTCAAGTAGAACGTCCAGGAAGGTCTTATGTGGTCATCCTTGATAACGCTGGCCATAGGATGGTTGCCAAAAAGAAGTTGTTGAGCAGGTTGGTCCTGTAGACGGTATGTTACGTGGTTATTGAGTTATTGACTATTGTATAATGTACACGCGCCTATCAAAATAGGATTTCTATCGTGGGAATAGCTACAGAGGTATGGAACTATAATTATTATGAGAAACCCCGGCACTGGTCATATCCGGCGGTTTTTACATTTACGAACCGACTAGCTAGACAGCTATTGACAGTCTGACAGGGTGGCTCACTCAAATTTGAACTTTGACACGTCCAAATTCCACGTTAAATCGAGGCTTTAATGTAGTAACCAGATTCATTATAAATAACATTTATGTCATGATAATCAATATGACCATCAGCTGGTTAGGCTAGCGTGTAATAAATATGTAATAAATTGTTGGTATGGTGACCAGCCTCACAGAGCTAGCTCTATGAGGCTGGTCAACAAACCGGTAGGACAATAAGAAAATGTAAAACATGCCCCGTCAATAGGTCTCAGCAAACCTTAAGTTAACATAAGTTGAAATATGCCGTACGGATGCCTATTATGGATCGCTTCCCCCTGGTTTAAAGTTCTGGCTGAAGATTGATTAAAAATGGAATTTTCAACTAAAACGATAAATGAGGAAGGAATTTAAACAGGCAACAAAGAATTTGCTTCATGGGTCATGTGCTGACATGCACCCTGTTAGCGTTCACGTGCACCCTCCCAGTTTCTAATTCTAGTAATTTGATCTCATGCAGAATATGCAGCAGGGGTGCCGACCAGAGTAACAGGTCAGTGTTAGCAAGTTAGAACAGTGACTATTGAATGTATGATAGATAACAGCCTATACTACAGCGGTGGATCTAAATGTCACAGGTCAAACCCGGGGTGGACTATTTACATTGAGCGTCCCAACGGCTCCTAGCTGACACATGGTAGAACCTGGTAAGCTCGGGAAATTGAGTCAAACTTAACCCTAATTGTCATGTCCTCCTGTAGGTTTTACGGTTCTTTTGCGATAGTCAAAACGCGACAACTAGCGCTGGATGGCGACAACTAGCGCTGGATGGCGACAATTATCTTACTGGGCCGCGCTCAGCCTGTCATTCCGCCTAATCTCTATCCGGTTGTTTACCAACATTAAAGCCTGGGGTCCTCAGGTAACAATTATCGAACATATATATTTTGCGCTGGCCAGCGTTATCCAGCGCTGGATAGCGACAACTAGCGCTGGATGGCGACAACTAGCGCTGGATAGCGCTAGTTGTCGCCATCCAGCGCTAGTTGTCGCGTTTTGACTATCGCAAAAGAACCAAATAACGGACTACCTCATAATCATATCAGGCTTGGTCAAATTGTTTATGTCCCCAGAATCAATCTCACCAAATCCAATCTGGACAAAAGGTTTTTCAACTTTGTTCTGAGATCTTTGCTCCAGTAATTGGTAATGTTGTAGGTTTATAATAACATAAACCCGCCACGCAAAGGGTTTATATAACAGATCATCCCGCGCTAGCGGGATGATCTGATAAACACTTATACGAGTGCGCGCAGCGCACGAGTTTTGTGTTAATATGTAATCCCGAAGCGCCAGCTGAGGGATTACATTTATTTAGCCCTGAGCGTGAAGTGTTTATGGATTATAATTATCTCCGGCGATTTCGACAAGGGATTTATACTTTAGAAGAGAGTGATAAAATAGTTTTTATTTCGGAATACGGGTCTGATTTTAGTAATATTTTCATTTCTATTTGTGATGGTGATAACAAGTGATACGATAACGTACTAACAGTCGTTGAACAGGAATTTGGTCAAAGTCATTGAAGTCACGAGCAAATCTGGATGACTGAAGCCAAGAATTAAATTTGTTTAGAGCCCAGTTGTTGACTTTAACTGTACTGTCCGGAACACGATTGGAAAGCAGTTCATCAATCTGAATGTCAATCCGATCTGTCATAGTGGAGCAATAGCTTGAACGTTAGCAGGAACAAGAGCTGGAAGGAGAGCAAGCAAAACAATACTATTTTTAGGGCACGGACAAGGGTAGCTGGCTAGTCGCCAACTTCTCACGCCACGCGTTGGAGAAATTCCAAGAATTAGCTGCTTTGGCAACGTTCCCAGGAATTTGCGTGTAAAAGAAGTGGACGGTTACGATGTTTCATATCACGTGGTGCGCTTTCGTGTCACGTGGTATAGACTCGGCGTATGCTATTGGTGGCACGTGGTACGCACGTGACGCGCCCACGTGATCGCGCGTCTAACTGTTCTACTATTATCGAGTTCTAATCAGCAGTATCATTGATTATTGTAAGTCGGAGAATTGAATGATAAACATCAGTTACGACTAAAAAGCGGGCCGGGTTTATATAAATTTCCGGGGCGGGATGATATCACCTTGAGATGTTTATCTAACAGCGGGCCGGGCTGAGTGATAATATGATCCCGCGTCGAAATCCCGGAAATATTTATAACCTACCAAAACTCGTCGACGGTCTTGTCGTAGTATTTGGAACAAATATTTTACGAGTATCACCTGTCAAATCCAATGTACTAAATAAAAGAATTTGTAATCAAAATAATTGGAGCAACATTTAAATAAGAACCATGTCAGCTGTAAGTGTAAGTGTAAGTACAACTACAATTTCAGTATAAATGAAATTATAAAAATAAAAGCGATCCTAAAACCGTCAGTAAAATAGAAATATTTGCTTCGCATCAGTTTGAAAACGATACATGAACTAATAGTCATACTGCCACCATATTAAATATTCGATCCCAGCCACACCAAATGATTCAAATAACGACTAAAAACACCACAAATAATACATTTATTCTTGCGGATGAAGGGTGCGGGCGAACATGGCACATGCACTCATATACTCCCAGGAGTCCCCCGAGGTTTAGTATAAAGCGGTGTTTTAAGTCTAGTAGGGGTCACTGTCACTGACGCCGGCCTGAACGGGGAACCTATCTTAACTGGAGTAGTTAACATTGAGTTCATAGTTAGGGGCGAGTCCCACTGAGACGAAGTGGATTTGAGACGTCTGTAGCTGGCGGTGGTTAGGAAGACGATCCCAATGACGATTAGAAGGACGAGGAGTCCCAGGACGACAGTGGGGAGGAGAGTGCTGATAAGTTCGGAAAACTCCAGTTTAATGGGAGGTGGAGTTAGGTCGGGTTCTGAGGGTGTTATCAGTACTTCGTACACTTCCTTCTGACCTGTTGGAACAGAGTTAGAGACTAACATACTGAAGTTATTAGTTTTAGGATTTTACCGATTAATTTGATGAAAGGTGCGAGGAAAAACCTTTCTAACCTTTTAATTGATATTCAGGCAACATATTATTCAGAACATGCTAGATTGAACAGTTTAAATGTTATCAACGCATTTAAATCTGATATTAAACACAATCTTAGCCAATAGCACACTGAATAGACCAGTTGTTAAAAACGCTCTTTTCAAACATTATACATGAAGTTATACGCAATAAGACTGAACACAGGATTGAGCACATCTCAAAAAATCGTTTAGCCGTACTTAACTTATTTGATAACCTTGAGCAACATATTATTCAGAACATGCTAGATTGAACAGTTTAAATGTTATCAATCTGTGAATTTTAAATCTGTGAAATTTTGAACAAATTTTTGAAAAATTTCGTGCTTCAAAAATTAATTTTGGTACTAAAAGTTGTGTCTGACTAAGCTCATTACGATCCTGTAAGAATTATTTCTAAATATTCAATATTTTAGGAGTCCCACATATAACAGCTCGACGTTATCGTGCTACACGGTGAATTGTCATTATTCACACTTAGAGGCAACTTTTGGTAGGTACCAAATTTATCGAAAATCAGAGACAACAAATTCTGTGCCAGCTCATTCATGGCGCTTATTACATAGCAGTGCCGTAGGATGAAAAGTTTGAAAATTGGTTAGAAATTTTCAGAAAATGTGTTATTGGACTGCCGATCTGGGGAGCAACCTAGGGCCCTCTATATATTCATGCCCATTGTAGGCTGCTACCCCGATCCCCGAGACTTCGTCTTACTTTCGTCTGGTTTCCACTCTCTCTTCATACCAAGTTACTAGCTAGGTAACAAGGTAATCGAGGAGACAGTTTTCAACGTAACAACGATTTCAGCCGGTTCGGACAAATCTTTGTTCTACCAACTGAACAACAAATCAGTGCACTGCCATCTGTACGCGTCCTCACACACTGTTCTTAAACCAGAGTTAGCTTTATACCAACATAGTTCACGAAATATTTACTTGTATGTACCCCTAATCATCGAATTACCAGCCAATTTCACGCTATTACAACTCCCTGCAACTCCACTGCAACTCCAAGCTCTTAATTACGCCTTATATGGATGTGTAATGAGCTGTGCAAATATCACGTGCTAGAAGCAGCTCTTAATTGCGCCTTATATGGTGCGTAATCGGGTCTGCATGATAGCTCAATGTCACGCGCTATACATCCAACCAGTAAACGCGCTCAATCGATATCTCGTGACTGTCACGTGACAGCTATCCAAGGAAATTCTCTATATGGCGCCTCCGGTGTAAACTAGGAAAGAGCTAGTTTGAGCCTTAAATAGGCGGACACCGCTAATATTTATTAACTTCTACCATCACCCAAGCAGGTGGCGGTGGAGCTGAAAGTTAGCCTGTGTGAGATCACTATTCCTGCGATATCAGACAAGAGCACGCTTCACACATTCTAGCGAGCCTCCCTTTACAGGAGGATTCTCATGGAATTGAAGTAAAGAAGTACTTATACTTTACGTGTAACAGATGGTTAGTCAGATCTGAAGACGACGGGGAGATCGTCCGGGAGCTGATCGCTACGGATGACAACGGAGTGCCTATAAGCTCTGCAGAAGGTGGGCCTCTATTTGAACTGTGTGGGGTTCAGAGCTGTTGTACGGAACAATGTTGATTACACTTCAGGTTTAATAACCTGCACTATCAACAATGTTGATAACACAAGCGATAGCGCCCTATCTGATGTCTCTTCTTCCCAGTTTCAGATCACTAGGCCTCTAACCAGACGAAGTTTTCGTTACAAAAAACCGGAAATCGTTATCTCTTTAACTTTTGACAAAAGGTATTTCAACTTTGTTCTGAGATCTTTGCTCCAGTAATTAGTAATGTTGTAGGTTTATAACCTACCAAGACTCGTCGACGGTCTTGTCGTAGTATTTCGGAACAAATATTTTACGAGTATCACCTGTTAAATCCAATGTACTAAATAAAAGAATTTGTAATCAAAATAATTGTAGCAACATTTAAATAAGAACCATGTCAGCTGTAAGTACAATTTCAGTATAAATGAAATTATAAAAATAAAAGCAATCCTAAAACCTTCAGTAAAATTGAAATACTTGCTTCGCATCAGTTTGAAAACGATACATGAACTAATATTCACACTGCCACCATATTCAATATTCGATCCCAGCCACACCAAATGATTCAAATAACGACTAAAAACACCACAAATAATACATTTATTCTTGCGGATGAAGGGTGCGGGCGAACATGGCACATGCACTCATATACTCCCAGGAGTCCCCCGAGGTTTAGTATAAAGCGGTGTTTTAAGTCTAGTAGGGGTCACTGTCACTGACGCCGGCCTGAACGGGGAACCTATCTTAACTGGAGTAGTTAACATTGAGTTCATAGTTAGGGGCGAGTCCCACTGAGACGAAGTGGATTTGAGACGTCTGTAGCTGGCGGTGGTTAGGAAGACGATCCCAATGACGATTAGAAGGACGAGGAGTCCCAGGACGACAGTGGGGAGGAGAGTGCTGATAAGTTCGGAAAACTCCAGTTTAATGGGAGGTGGAGTTAGGTCGGGTTCTGAGGGTGTTATCAGTACTTCGTACACTTCCTTCTGACCTGATGGAACAGAGTTAGAGACTAACATACTGAAGTTATTAGTTTTAACATTTTACCGATTAATTTGATGAAAGGTGCGAGGAAAGAGTTTGGTGTTTTTACCAGCAGTTTCTAGAATCAGAGACAACAAATTCTGTGCCAGCTCATGGCGCTTATTACATATAATAGCAGTGGCGTAGGACTGATGAAAAGTTTGAAAATTAGAAATTTTCAGAAAATGTGTTATTGGACTGCCGATCTGGGGAGCAACCTAGGGCCCTCTATATATTCATGCCCATTGTAGGCTGCTACCCCGATCCCCGAGACTTCGTCTTACTTTCGTCTGGTTTCCACTCTCTCTTCATACCAAGTTACTAGCTAGGTAACAAGGTAATCGAGGAGACAGTTTTCAACGTAACAACGATTTCAGCCGGTTCGGACAAATCTTTGTTCTACCAACTGAACAACAAATCAGTGCACTGCCATCTGTACGCGTCCTCACACACTGTTCTTAAACCAGAGTTAGCTTTATACCAACATAGTTCACGAAATATTTACTTGTATGTACCCCTAATCATCGAATTACCACCCAATTTCACGCTATTACAACTCCCTGCAACTCCACTGCTCTTAATTACGCCTTATATGGATGTGTAATGAGCTGTGCAAATATCACGTGCTAGAAGCAGCTCTTAATTGCGCCTTATATGGTGCGTAATCGGGTCTGCATGATAGCTCAATGTCACGCGCTATACATCCAACCAGTAAACGCGCTCAATCGATATCTCGTGACTGTCACGTGACAGCTATCCAAGGAAATTCTCTATATGGCGCCTCCAGTGTAAACTAGGAAAGAGCTAGTTTGAGCCTTAAATATGCGGGATATTTAATATTTATTAACTTCTACCATCACCCAAGCAGGTGGCGGTGGAGCTGAAAGTTGGCCTGTGTGAGATCGGTATTCCTGCGATATCAGACAAGAGCACGCTTCACACACTCTGGCGAGCCTCCCTTTACAGGAGGACTCTTATGGAATTAAAGAAAAGAAGTACTTATACTTTACGTGTAACAGATGGTTAACCAGATCTGAAGACGACGGGGAGATCGTCCGGGAGCAGATCGCTACGGATGAAAACGGAGTGCCTATAAGCTCTGCAGAAGGTGGGCCTCTATTTGAACTGCGTGGGGTTCAGAGTTGTACGGAACAATGTTGATTACACTTCAGGTTTAATAACCTGCACTATTAACAATGTTGATAACACAAGCGATAGCGCCCTATCTGATGTCTCTTCTTCCCAGTTTCAGATCACTAGGCCTCTAACCAGACGAGGTTTTCGTTACAAAAAACCGGAAATCGTTATCTCTTTAACTTTTGGTTTCTGGGCTCGTCTAAATTTCTTCGAAGTATAAAATTATCTGCATTGATCTGAAACGAATTATTAAAATAACGGACTACCTCATATCAGGCTTGGTCAAATTGTTTATGTCCCCAGAATCAATCTCACCAATCTGGACAAAAGCTTTTTCAACTTTGTTCTGAGATCTTTGCTCCAGTAATTGGTAATGTTGTAGGTTTATAACCTACCAAGACTCGTCGACGGTCTTGTCGTAGTATTCGGAACAAATATTTTACGAGTATCACCTGTTAAATCCAATGTACTAAATAAAAGAATTTGTAATCAAAATAATTGTAGCAACATTTAAATAAGAACCATGTCAGCTGTTAGTAGTACTAACAGCTGACATGGTTCTTATTTACTAATAGTACAATTTCAGTATTTTAAATGAAATTATAAAAATAAAAGCAATCCTAAAACCGTCAGTTAAATTGAAATACTTGCTTCGCATCAGTTTGAAAACGATACATGAACTAATAGTCACACTGCCACCATGTTCAATATTCGATCCCAGCCACACCAAATGATTCAAATAACGACTAAAAACACCACAAATAATACATTTATTCTTGCGGATGAAGGGTGCGGGCGAACATGGCACATGCACTCATATACTCCCAGGAGTCCCCCGAGGTTTAGTATAAAGCGGTGTTTTAAGTCTAGTAGGGGTCACTGTCACTGACGCCGGCCTGAACGGGGAACCTATCTTAACTGGAGTAGTTAACATTGAGTTCATAGTTAGGGGCGAGTCCCACTGAGACGAAGTGGATTTGAGACGTCTGTAGCTGGCGGTGGTTAGGAAGACGATCCCAATGACGATTAGAAGGACGAGGAGTCCCAGGACGACAGTGGGGAGGAGAGTGCTGATAAGTTCGGAAAACTCCAGTTTGATGGGAGGTGGAGTTAGGTCGGGTTCTGAGGGTGTTATCAGTACTTCGTACACTTCCTTCTGACCTGATGGAACAGAGTTAGAGACTAACATACTGAAGTTATTAGTTTTAACATTTTACCGATTATTTGTAATACAATATTTGTGATATTATGTTAGTAATTAAAACTAATTAAAAGAATTCAAACTTGCAAATTTCAATTTGCAGTTTCTGAATGTTATCAATCTGTGGATTTTTAATCTGTGAAATTTTGAACAAATTTTTGAAAAATTTCGTGCTTCAAAAATTAATTTTGGTACTAAAAGTTGCGTCTGACTAAGCTCATTACGATCCTGTAAGAATTATGTCAAAATATTCAATATGTTAGGAGTCCCACATACAGCTCGACGTTATCGTGCTACACGGTGAATTTTCATTATTCACACTTAGAGGCAACTTTTGGTACCAAATTTATCGAAAATCAGAGACAACAAATTCTGTGCCAGCTCATGGCGCTTATTACATATAATAGCAGTGGCGTAGCGACTGATGAAAAGTTTGAAAATTAGAAATTTTCAGAAAATGTGTTATTGGACTGCCGATTTGGGGAGCAACCTAGGGCCCTCTATATATTCATGCCCATTGTAGGCTGCTACCCCGATCCCCGAGACTTCGTCTTACTTTCGTCTGGTTTCCACTCTCTCTTCATACCAAGTTACTAGCTAGGTAACAAGGTAATCGAGGAGACAGTTTTCGACGTAACAACGATTTCAGCCGGTTCGGACAAATCTTTGTTCTACCAACTGAACAACAAATCAGTGCACTGCCATCTGTACGCGTCCTCACACACTGTTCTTAAACCAGAGTTAGCTTTATACCAACATAGTTCACGAAATATTTACTTGTATGTACCCCTAATCATCGAATTACCACCCAATTTCACGCTATTACAACTCCCTGCAACTCCACTGCTCTTAATTACGCCTTATATGGATGTGTAATGAGCTGTGCAAATATCACGTGCTAGAAGCAGCTCTTAATTGCGCCTTATATGGTGCGTAATCGGGTCTGCATGATAGCTCAATGTCACGCGCTATACATCCAACCAGTAAACGCGCTCAATCGATATCTCGTGACTGTCACGTGACAGCTATCCAAGGAAATTCTCTATATGGCGCTTCCGGTGTAAACTAGGAAAGAGCTAGTTTGAGCCTTAAATATGCGGGATATTTAATATTTATTAACTTCTACCATCACCCAAGCAGGTGGCGGTGGAGCTGAAAGTTGGCCTGTGTGAGATCGCTATTCCTGCGATATCAGACAAGAGCACGCTTCACACATTCTGGCGAGCCTCCCTTTACAGGAGGACTCTTATGGAATTAAAGAAAAGGAGTACTTATACTTTACGTGTAACAGATGGTTAGCCAGATCTGAAGACGACGGGGAGATCGTCCGGGAGCTGATCGCTACGGATGAAAACGGAGTGCCTATAAGCTCTGCAGAAGGTGGGCCTCTATTTGAACTGTGTGGGGTTCAGAGTTATACAGAACAATGTTGATTGCACTTCAGGTTTAATAACCTGCACTATTAACAATGTTGATGACACAATTGCGATAGCGCCCTATCTGATGTCTCTTCTTCCCAGTTTCAGATCACTAGGCCTCTAACCAGACGAAGTTTTCGTTACAAAAAACCGGAAATCGTTATCTCTTTAACTTTTGAAGTAAGGCCCTGGCCAGTAAGGGTTTCTGGGCTCGTCTAAATTTCTTCGAAGTATAAAATTATCTGCATTGATCTGAAACGAATTATTAAAATAACGGACTACCTCATATAAGGCTTGGTCACATTGTTTATGTCCCCAGAATCAATCTCACCAATCTGGACAAAAGGTTTTTCAACTTTGTTCTGAGATCTTTGCTCCAGTAATTGGTAATGTTGTAGGTTTATAACCTACCAAGACTCGTCGACGGTCTTGTCGTAGTATTTGGAACAAATATTTTACGAGTATCACCTGTTAAATCCAATGTACTAAATAAAAGAATTTGTAATCAAAATAATTGTAGCAACATTTAAATAAGAACCATGTCAGCTGTTAGTAGTACTAACAGCTGACATGGTTCTTATTTACTAATAGTACAATTTCAGTATTTTAAATGAAATTATAAAAATAAAAGCAATCCTAAAACCGTCAGTTAAATTGAAATACTTGCTTCGCATCAGTTTGAAAACGATACATGAACTAATAGTCACACTGCCACCATGTTCAATATTCGATCCCAGCCACACCAAATGATTCAAATAACGACTAAAAACACCACAAATAATACATTTATTCTTGCGGATGAAGGGTGCGGGCGAACATGGCACATGCACTCATATACTCCCAGGAGTCCCCCGAGGTTTAGTATAAAGCGGTGTTTTAAGTCTAGTAGGGGTCACTGTCACTGACGCCGGCCTGAACGGGGAACCTATCTTAACTGGAGTAGTTAACATTGAGTTCATAGTTAGGGGCGAGTCCCACTGAGACGAAGTGGATTTGAGACGTCTGTAGCTGGCGGTGGTTAGGAAGACGATCCCAATGACGATTAGAAGGACGAGGAGTCCCAGGACGACAGTGGGGAGGAGAGTGCTGATAAGTTCGGAAAACTCCAGTTTGATGGGAGGTGGAGTTAGGTCGGGTTCTGAGGGTGTTATCAGTACTTCGTACACTTCCTTCTGACCTGATGGAACAGAGTTAGAGACTAACATACTGAAGTTATTAGTTTTAACATTTTACCGATTATTTGTAATACAATATTTGTGATATTATGTTAGTAATTAAAACTAATTAAAAGAATTCAAACTTGCAAATTTCAATTTGCAGTTTCTGAATGTTATCAATCTGTGGATTTTTAATCTGTGAAATTTTGAACAAATTTTTGAAAAATTTCGTGCTTCAAAAATTAATTTTGGTACTAAAAGTTGCGTCTGACTAAGCTCATTACGATCCTGTAAGAATTATGTCAAAATATTCAATATGTTAGGAGTCCCACATACAGCTCGACGTTATCGTGCTACACGGTGAATTTTCATTATTCACACTTAGAGGCAACTTTTGGTACCAAATTTATCGAAAATCAGAGACAACAAATTCTGTGCCAGCTCATGGCGCTTATTACATATAATAGCAGTGGCGTAGGACTGATGAAAAGTTTGAAAATTAGAAATTTTCAGAAAATGTGTTATTGGACTGCCGATCTGGGGAGCAACCTAGGGCCCTCTATATATTCATGCCCATTGTAGGCTGCTACCCCGATCCCCGAGACTTCGTCTTACTTTCGTCTGGTTTCCACTCTCTCTTCATACCAAGTTACTAGCTAGGTAACAAGGTAATCGAGGAGACAGTTTTCAACGTAACAACGATTTCAGCCGGTTCGGACAAATCTTTGTTCTACCAACTGAACAACAAATCAGTGCACTGCCATCTGTACGCGTCCTCACACACTGTTCTTAAACCAGAGTTAGCTTTATACCAACATAGTTCACGAAATATTTACTTGTATGTACCCCTAATCATCGAATTACCACCCAATTTCACGCTATTACAACTCCCTGCAACTCCACTGCTCTTAATTACGCCTTATATGGATGTGTAATGAGCTGTGCAAATATCACGTGCTAGAAGCAGCTCTTAATTGCGCCTTATATGGTGCGTAATCGGGTCTGCATGATAGCTCAATGTCACGCGCTATACATCCAACCAGTAAACGCGCTCAATCGATATCTCGTGACTGTCACGTGACAGCTATCCAAGGAAATTCTCTATATGGCGCCTCCGGTGTAAACTAGGAAAGAGCTAGTTTGAGCCTTAAATAGGCGGGATATTTAATATTTATTAACTTCTACCATCACCCAAGCAGGTGGCGGTGGAGCTGAAAGTTGGCCTGTGTGAGATCGCTATTCCTGCGATATCAGACAAGAGCACGCTTCACACATTCTGGCGAGCCTCCCTTTACAGGAGGACTCTTATGGAATTAAAGAAAAGAAGTACTTATACTTTACGTGTAACAGATGGTTAGCCAGATCTGAAGACGACGGGGAGATCGTCCGGGAGCTGATCGCTACGGATGAAAACGGAGTGCCTATAAGCTCTGCAGAAGGTGGGCCTCTATTTGAACTGTGTGGGGTTCAGAGTTATACAGAACAATGTTGATTGCACTTCAGGTTTAATAACCTGCACTATTAACAATGTTGATGACACAATGCGATAGCGCCCTATCTGATGTCTCTTCTTCCCAGTTTCAGATCACTAGGCCTCTAACCAGACGAAGTTTTCGTTACAAAAAACCGGAAATCGTTATCTCTTTAACTTTTGAAGTAAGGCCCTGGCCAGTAAGGGTTTCTGGGCTCGTCTAAATTTCTTCGAAGTATAAAATTATCTGCATTGATCTGAAACGAATTATTAAAATAACGGACTACCTCATATAAGGCTTGGTCACATTGTTTATGTCCCCAGAATCAATCTCACCAATCTGGACAAAAGGTTTTTCAACTTTGTTCTGAGATCTTTGCTCCAGTAATTGGTAATGTTGTAGGTTTATAACCTACCAAGACTCGTCGACGGTCTTGTCGTAGTATTTGGAACAAATATTTTACGAGTATCACCTGTTAAATCCAATGTACTAAATAAAAGAATTTGTAATCAAAATAATTGTAGCAACATTTAAATAAGAACCATGTCAGCTGTAAGTACAACTACAATTTCAGTATAAATGAAATTATAAAAATAAAAGCAATCCTAAAACCGTCAGTAAAATTGAAATATTTGCTTCGCATCACTTTGAAAACGATACATGAACTAATAGTCACACTGCCACCATATTCAATGTTCGATCCCAGCCACAGTCCACACCAAATGATTCAAATAACGACTAAAACACCACAAATAATACATTTATTCTTGCGGATGAAGGGTGCGGGCGAACATGGCACATGCACTCATATACTCCCAGGAGTCCCCCGAGGTTTAGTATAAAGCGGTGTTTTAAGTCTAGTAGGGGTCACTGTCACTGACGCCGGCCTGAACGGGGAACCTATCTTAACTGGAGTAGTTAACATTGAGTTCATAGTTAGGGGCGAGTCCCACTGAGACGAAGTGGATTTGAGACGTCTGTAGCTGGCGGTGGTTAGGAAGACGATCCCAATGACGATTAGAAGGACGAGGAGTCCCAGGACGACAGTGGGGAGGAGAGTGCTGATAAGTTCGGAAAACTCCAGTTTGATGGGAGGTGGAGTTAGGTCGGGTTCTGAGGGTGTTATCAGTACTTCGTACACTTCCTTCTGACCTGATGGAACAGAGTTAGAGACTAACATACTGAAGTTATTAGTTTTAACATTTTACCGATTATTTGTAATACAATATTTGTGATATTATGTTAGTAATTAAAACTAATTAAAAGAATTCAAACTTGCAAATTTCAATTTGCAGTTTCTGAATGTTATCAATCTGTGGATTTTTAATCTGTGAAATTTTGAACAAATTTTTGAAAAATTTCGTGCTTCAAAAATTAATTTTGGTACTAAAAGTTGCGTCTGACTAAGCTCATTACGATCCTGTAAGAATTATGTCAAAATATTCAATATGTTAGGAGTCCCACATACAGCTCGACGTTATCGTGCTACACGGTGAATTTTCATTATTCACACTTAGAGGCAACTTTTGGTACCAAATTTATCGAAAATCAGAGACAACAAATTCTGTGCCAGCTCATGGCGCTTATTACATATAATAGCAGTGGCGTAGGACTGATGAAAAGTTTGAAAATTAGAAATTTTCAGAAAATGTGTTATTGGACTGCCGATCTGGGGAGCAACCTAGGGCCCTCTATATATTCATGCCCATTGTAGGCTGCTACCCCGATCCCCGAGACTTCGTCTTACTTTCGTCTGGTTTCCACTCTCTCTTCATACCAAGTTACTAGCTAGGTAACAAGGTAATCGAGGAGACAGTTTTCAACGTAACAACGATTTCAGCCGGTTCGGACAAATCTTTGTTCTACCAACTGAACAACAAATCAGTGCACTGCCATCTGTACGCGTCCTCACACACTGTTCTTAAACCAGAGTTAGCTTTATACCAACATAGTTCACGAAATATTTACTTGTATGTACCCCTAATCATCGAATTACCACCCAATTTCACGCTATTACAACTCCCTGCAACTCCACTGCAACTCCAAGCTCTTAATTACGCCTTATATGGATGTGTAATGAGCTGTGCAAATATCACGTGCTAGAAGCAGCTCTTAATTGCGCCTTATATGGTGCGTAATCGGGTCTGCATGATAGCTCAATGTCACGCGCTATACATCCAACCAGTAAACGCGCTCAATCGATATCTCGTGACTGTCACGTGACAGCTATCCAAGGAAATTCTCTATATGGCGCCTCCGGTGTAAACTAGGAAAGAGCTAGTTTGAGCCTTAAATAGGCGGGATATTTAATATTTATTAACTTCTACCATCACCCAAGCAGGTGGCGGTGGAGCTGAAAGTTGGCCTGTGTGAGATCGCTATTCCTGCGATATCAGACAAGAGCACGCTTCACACATTCTGGCGAGCCTCCCTTTACAGGAGGACTCTTATGGAATTAAAGAAAAGGAGTACTTATACTTTACGTGTAACAGATGGTTAGCCAGATCTGAAGACGACGGGGAGATCGTCCGGGAGCTGATCGCTACGGATGAAAACGGAGTGCCTATAAGCTCTGCAGAAGGTGGGCCTCTATTTGAACTGTGTGGGGTTCAGAGTTATACAGAACAATGTTGATTGCACTTCAGGTTTAATAACCTGCACTATTAACAATGTTGATGACACAATTGCGATAGCGCCCTATCTGATGTCTCTTCTTCCCAGTTTCAGATCACTAGGCCTCTAACCAGACGAAGTTTTCGTTACAAAAAACCGGAAATCGTTATCTCTTTAACTTTTGAAGTAAGGCCCTGGCCAGTAAGGGTTTCTGGGCTCGTCTAAATTTCTTCGAAGTATAAAATTATCTGCATTGATCTGAAACGAATTATTAAAATAACGGACTACCTCATATAAGGCTTGGTCACATTGTTTATGTCCCCAGAATCAATCTCACCAATCTGGACAAAAGGTTTTTCAACTTTGTTCTGAGATCTTTGCTCCAGTAATTGGTAATGTTGTAGGTTTATAACCTACCAAGACTCGTCGACGGTCTTGTCGTAGTATTTGGAACAAATATTTTACGAGTATCACCTGTTAAATCCAATGTACTAAATAAAAGAATTTGTAATCAAAATAATTGTAGCAACATTTAAATAAGAACCATGTCAGCTGTAAGTACAACTACAATTTCAGTATAAATGAAATTATAAAAATAAAAGCAATCCTAAAACCGTCAGTAAAATTGAAATATTTGCTTCGCATCACTTTGAAAACGATACATGAACTAATAGTCACACTGCCACCATATTCAATGTTCGATCCCAGCCACAGTCCACACCAAATGATTCAAATAACGACTAAAACACCACAAATAATACATTTATTCTTGCGGATGAAGGGTGCGGGCGAACATGGCACATGCACTCATATACTCCCAGGAGTCCCCCGAGGTTTAGTATAAAGCGGTGTTTTAAGTCTAGTAGGGGTCACTGTCACTGACGCCGGCCTGAACGGGGAACCTATCTTAACTGGAGTAGTTAACATTGAGTTCATGGTTAGGGGCGAGTCCCACTGAGACGAAGTGGATTTGAGACGTCTGTAGCTGGCGGTGGTAAGGAAGACGATCCCAATGACGATTAGAAGGACGAGGAGTCCCAGGACGACAGTGGGGAGGAGAGTGCTGATAAGTTCGGAAAACTCCAGTTTGATGGGAGGTGGAGTTAGGTCGGGTTCTGAGGGTGTTATCAGTACTTCGTACACTTCCTTCTGACCTGATGGAACAGAGTTAGAGACTAACATACTGAAGTTATTAGTTTTAACATTTTACCGATTATTTGTAATACAATATTTGTGATATTATGTTAGTAATTAAAACTAATTAAAAGAATTCAAACTTGCAAATTTCAATTTGCAGTTTCTGAATGTTATCAATCTGTGGATTTTTAATCTGTGAAATTTTGAACAAATTTTTGAAAAATTTCGTGCTTCAAAAATTAATTTTGGTACTAAAAGTTGCGTCTGACTAAGCTCATTACGATCCTGTAAGAATTATGTCAAAATATTCAATATGTTAGGAGTCCCACATACAGCTCGACGTTATCGTGCTACACGGTGAATTTTCATTATTCACACTTAGAGGCAACTTTTGGTACCAAATTTATCGAAAATCAGAGACAACAAATTCTGTGCCAGCTCATGGCGCTTATTACATATAATAGCAGTGGCGTAGGACTGATGAAAAGTTTGAAAATTAGAAATTTTCAGAAAATGTGTTATTGGACTGCCGATCTGGGGAGCAACCTAGGGCCCTCTATATATTCATGCCCATTGTAGGCTGCTACCCCGATCCCCGAGACTTCGTCTTACTTTCGTCTGGTTTCCACTCTCTCTTCATACCAAGTTACTAGCTAGGTAACAAGGTAATCGAGGAGACAGTTTTCAACGTAACAACGATTTCAGCCGGTTCGGACAAATCTTTATTCTACCAACTGAACAACAAATCAGTGCACTGCCATCTGTACGCGTCCTCACACACTGTTCTTAAACCAGAGTTAGCTTTATACCAACATAGTTCACGAAATATTTACTTGTATGTACCCCTAATCATCGAATTACCACCCAATTTCACGCTATTACAACTCCCTGCAACTCCACTGCAACTCCAAGCTCTTAATTACGCCTTATATGGATGTGTAATGAGCTGTGCAAATATCACGTGCTAGAAGCAGCTCTTAATTGCGCCTTATATGGTGCGTAATCGGGTCTGCATGATAGCTCAATGTCACGCGCTATACATCCAACCAGTAAACGCGCTCAATCGATATCTCGTGACTGTCACGTGACAGCTATCCAAGGAAATTCTCTATATGGCGCCTCCGGTGTAAACTAGGAAAGAGCTAGTTTGAGCCTTAAATAGGCGGGATATTTAATATTATTAACTTCTACCATCACCCAAGCAGGTGGCGGTGGAGCTGAAAGTTGGCCTGTGTGAGATCGCTATTCCTGCGATATCAGACAAGAGCACGCTTCACACATTCTGGCGAGCCTCCCTTTACAGGAGGACTCTTATGGAATTAAAGAAAAGAAGTACTTATACTTTACGTGTAACAGATGGTTAGCCAGATCTGAAGACGACGGGGAGATCGTCCGGGAGCTGATCGCTACGGATGAAAACGGAGTGCCTATAAGCTCTGCAGAAGGTGGGCCTCTATTTGAACTGTGTGGGGTTCAGAGTTGTACGGAACAATGTTGATTACACTTCAGGTTTAATAACCTGCACTATTAACAATGTTGATAACACAAGCGATAGCGCCCTATCTGATGTCTCTTCTTCCCAGTTTCAGATCACTGCCTCTAACCAGACGAAGTTTTCGTTACAAAAAACCGGAAATCGTTATCTCTTTAAAGTAAGGCCCTGGCCAGTAAGGGTTTCTGGGCTCGTCTAAATTTCTTCGAAGTATAAAATTATCTGCATTGATCTGAAACGAATTATTAAAATAACGGACTACCTCATATAAGGCTTGGTCAAATTGTTTATGTCCCCAGAATCAATCTCACCAATCTGGACAAAAGGTTTTTCAACTTTGTTCTGAGATCTTTGCTCCAGTAATTGGTAATGTTGTAGGTTTATAACCTACCAAGACTCGTCGACGGTCTTGTCGTAGTATTTGGAACAAATATTTTACGAGTATCACCTGTTAAATCCAATGTACTAAATAAAAGAATTTGTAATCAAAATAATTGTAGCAACATTTAAATAAGAACCATGTCAGCTGTAAGTACAACTACAATTTCAGTATAAATGAAATTATAAAAATAAAAGCAATCCTAAAACTGTCAGTTAAATTGAAATACTTGCTTCGCATCAGTTTGAAAACGATACATGAACTAATAGTCACACTGCCACCATATTCAATATTCGATCCCAGCCACACCAAATGATTCAAATAACGACTAAAACACCACAAATAATACATTTATGCTTGCGGATGAAGGGTGCGGGCGAACATGGCACATGCACTCATATACTCCCAGGAGTCCCCCGGGGTTTTGTATAAAGCGGTGTTTTAAGTCTAGTAGGGGTCACTGTCACTGACGCCGGCCTGAACGGGGAACCTATCTTAACTGGAGTAGTTAACATTGAGTTCATAGTTAGGGGCGAGTCCCACTGAGACGAAGTGGATTTGAGACGTCTGTAGCTGGCGGTGGTTAGGAAGACGATCCCAATGACGATTAGAAGGACGAGGAGTCCCAGGACGACAGTGGGGAGGAGAGTGCTGATAAGTTCGGAAAACTCCAGTTTGATGGGAGGTGGAGTTAGGTCGGGTTCTGAGGGTGTTATCAGTACTTCGTACACTTCCTTCTGACCTGATGGAAGAGAGTTAGAGACTACTGAAGTTATTAGTTTTAGGATTTTACCGATTAATTTGATGAAAGGTGCGAGGCAAGAGTTTGGTGTTTTTACCAGCAGTTTCTAGCGAAACAAAACAAAGCAGCTAACCCAAGACCCAAGTACTAACCAGAAGTAGGACAGAGAAAAGTGAGAGAATGGACAGCCTGGGTGTTCCAGTTGAGCAGGGATAGGTGGAAGTGAGACGAGGTTTTAATAATGTTCAGATCACCGCCAGCTCTGTCGTCTAACGTCACCTGAACAAGGTTCCAGCTTTGAGCTAGTTTGTAATTTTATAAATAAATATAAAATTATATAAATAATAGACTGACCCGACGGTCACTGCATTGCCTGGGGAGTGGCGTCATGTTTCTCTATGCTAATGTTTTGGAGAATTGGCTACCTAGAAAATATCGGATTGTGCGAAGCAAAACTTTAAAAGGCAAGACAGAGTGGTTCTCTACCCCCTAGTCTATAATATTTACCTGAACAAGCGAAAATTCTCCCTCCACAAGGAAGATATCAGTAGTAGGACTCTCTGAAGAGAGAGAAGTCTTCTCTCCAGATAACTTAAAACCTGTAGAAAGTTATGAAACTTGCAGTTAGTGGTACGTTAAAGTGTCTGTATCTGTTATTAGTACGGTCTACCAAGATAATCTCTAGTCACGATGTGTGATGTCATAACACGTGTGTCATACTCGAAGTCTACTCGAAAAAGTAATTGTTTCTGGAGGTTAAAAATGTAAGGGCAAGTTTACTCACGTGATACGAATGGTATCTGGATGGAGCTGGATACAGCACCCTTTACTTTTACAGTCACCAGCGGAGATACGGTCGATACAGCTGCAAAAAATAATCGGTTAGATCTGCTGAATAAGTGGTTTAATTGGTGGTTTTGTAACTAATATGATACTTAAGTTTCTCACTTTCTGTCCCTTCTCTCTTTCTCCTTTCTGTCCCTCCCTCACAGACTTACCTTACATTCCGTAATTTTTAATTAAGTTTGAGTGTGTTCTTTCACTCTCACTGGTAATATTTCATAATTTTGTTTGAGGTATGTACATTTTACTTCGGTCACTTGAAATTGCTTTTTTTCGGAGGCTTCGGTGCTGGTTTCGACTGAGCGGGTTCATACTTTTGCAACTTCTTAACTGCCAAAATTGTTACACTAGTTGGCCATTGCATTGGTAGACACAATCTTAGCAAAATACTGCTAAATTGCAGTATTAAATTGCAGTACCTATTAAATTACAGTATTACATTTTCATATTAAATACGCAAACGATAGCCATCTTGTATGCCATGCTCCCGGAAATTATTAGACTGAAAATAGTCCAAATTTCAAAGAATATCTTTATAATCATTAATGTAATATCTTAATCTCGGTATCGTGTTATTGCAACGGTCATCATGTATAATGTTCTATTCAGTATTCTCAACAGTCGATATATGTAAACTATAAGCATTTGAATAAGATGTGGGTAATAATAGGGAGGCGGTGCAAGCCTTTCAAACAGATTAACAGATCAAGTTAAATTATATTACGTGTCATATCAGCTTTAAATTGATATTACAACCCTGTCCATTAAGAAGGTGGTAGCCACGTGACCACTTTCATCCATTCAGCTAATATTCATTATTCAGCCAACATATTATTCAGAACATGCTAGATTGAACAGTTTAAATGTTATCAATCTGTGAATTTTTAATCTGTGAAATTTTGAACAAATTTTTGAAAAATTTCGTGCTAAAAGTTGCGTCTGACTAAGCTCATTACGATCCTGTAAGAATTATTTCAAAATATTCAATATGTTAGGAGTCCCACATACAGCTCGACGTTATCGTGCTACACGGTGAATTTTCATTATTCACACTTAGAGGCATTTTTTGGTACCAAATTTATCGATCAAAATCAGAGACAACAAATTCTGTGCCAGCTCATGGCGCTTATTACATAGCAGTGCCGTAGGATGAAAAGTTTGAAAATTAGTTACAAATTTTCAGAAAATGTGTTATTGGACTGCCGATCTGGGGAGCAACCTAGGGCCCTCTATATATTCATGCCCATTGTAGGCTGCATCCCCGATCCCCGAGACTTCGTCTTACTTTCGTCTGGTTTCCACTCTCTCTTCATACCAAGTTACTAGCTAGGTAACAAGGTAATCGAGGAGACAGTTTTCAACGTAACAACGATTTCAGCCGGTTCGGACAAATCTTTATTCTAACCATTTGAACAACAAATCAGTGCACTTCCATCTGTACGCGCCCTCACACACTGTTCTAAAACCAAAGTTAACTTTATAACCAACATAGTTTATATAAACAAAAGCTCTAAGAAACAGATAGTAAACAAAGTAAACATTTCTGTCCCCTAATCTTTCTCAAACAAAAGTCATGCAATTTGCATACTTCTCCATTTAACTCTATTCTGAGCAATTAACGTTAAATAGTTCAAATCACATAAATTATTTAACGATAATTTTCGGACACTAAGGTCGTGTAGAATCAGTGAGAAAAGGTTGACCGGTTCCCCCCCTT